>NW_013955211.1:2781-3965 GCF_001266775.1 Austrofundulus limnaeus
CTGCTGGAATGGCCCAGCCAATCACCTGACCTGAATCCAACAGAAAATCTATGGAAAGAACTAAAGATCAGAGTTCATAGAAGAGGTCCACGAAACCGCATTTTCGTATTTTTAATGCGACACTTCTAAATGCGCATCAAAAAGCCTTGATGGAAACACGGTAGCGTCTGATCAGTCGACACAGAACAGTTCAACACTAAAATAAAAATAAACAGATTTCCAACACTCACCCAAGACTCTTGGTAAAGAACAGTTAGCAGGTACATGGCGTAGTCGTAGTTCTGAAGCCTCAGAGGGCAGCTGGTAAAACAGAGGCGACAAATTAGATGGTTTAAAAACATTTGTTACATTTTGTAGCCTGTTTTTAGGAGGCAGTGTTTACCTGTCGGTTTTAATGGTGAGGATATCCGTGTCCTTGCAGTATCGCTCTCCAACAAGTTTGAGAAGTTTCTTCCGTGCGTGATCGTCCAAGTTCAGACTGGACACCTTTACCTGGGAGGGCAAGGAGACAAGATGACCACAGAAAACTTTATGCAGTTGAGTTTTTTTTATGTTCCAGGGATCATTATTACTCAGGGGTGTATCGTAACTAAGTATATTTACTTTCTTACAGTACATATAAGGATGCACCAATGTGAAAACTTCGGCTGATATCGATATCTGACATTATTATTGCTGTTACAGGGTTTGTACACTTTTCCCACAGTAAAATTCAAGCACTTTTCAAGCATTTTCAAGGTAAATTTTCAAACTTCTCCAGCACCAAATTTCAGAGCAGTCTTCTTCACTTAAGTCTTATTCCATTTGGTTTTATAACCATGACACACACAGCATTCCCTGCCTGAAAGGTACCCATCAACAATCTAAAATACTCTGCAACTCAGTGTCTCCCCTCCCACAACGAGACAGCCCGCCCCTCTACGAATTCCATGGCATGTAGTCATTTTTATTTAAATAAGGCCAGATCAAGTCCAGAGCTATTTTTTTGCATCCCTCCATATCCACCTCTCACCAAACTTGGGGGAAAAGACGGCGCAGAGCGAGGCTGAGCGCTGTGTGTGGTCCTCACAAAGATAGGAAGATGTGTGTGTGATTAGACACGCAGCTCTGCTGTTAATCACGTTGCACCAATGCGACAGCTTTGCAAGCTACTTTTTCTTTCTTTAAAAAAAATGCGACAGATG
>NW_013955211.1:4965-9128 GCF_001266775.1 Austrofundulus limnaeus
ACACACACATACACACACACACAGTATATATAGGTACACCTTTCAGCAAGGCTATAATCATCATAATTATATAAATATGCATTTTTGTTGCTGTGTTTTTGTTATTTCTGTTTCTGTAGGTGTGCAGCCAAGATGTCGGGTGTGTTGTCTTGTGGTTTCTTTATATACAGTATATTACACATATCTTCTAATCTCTCTTTCATTATTTTCTATTACATTTCACTATTCTCTTACTTTTTCTTCTTTAAAGAAAAAAAAAGAAAAAAAAAGCGAAGTCACACAGATATGACCACAAGGCCACTCACTCTGAGATGAACAACACGAGCTGCAGGGTTTCTGACAGAAGGACCAGCAGAAACATAGTCTGTGCTTTCCACTTTAATGGGGAAAAGTTGGTCACATTTTTCATCAGTGTCCAAGGCTGAGGGCCACTTTGTACAGAAAGCTGAAAGCCAAAAGATATTTTCATATTATTATTTTTAAAACAATGATTTTTCAAACCACAGTAAGATTACTTTGGTAAACACCAGAAAGTACTGAACTGCTTACGTTTCAGAGCTTCGCAGTGTTTCTCGATGGCTGGTGGGGTCAAATGCAGAAAGTTTGGTATCTGAAACAAAATGAAGAGATCATATAAATGTTCTGACTTGATTTAAGGAATAAATACTCTTTTAAAAAAGTCAGATAATACAAAAGCTTTTGAATTCCATCAAAACTAGCATCAGCAAAAAACAATAAATGAAGTTAATATAATATTGAAGGTAGCATCACACCAGATGAAAATGCTATAAAAAGACATTTTTTGTTTGCTCAGGTCTATTACAGGGTTATTGAACTAAATTGCTTTAATAAGATTCTAAATGGTTTTCCATCCGTCCGTTTTCCTCCTCTTATCTGGGGTCAGGTCTCGGGGGCAGCAGCCTAACCAGAGAGACCCAGACCTCCCTCTCTCCAGCCACTTGGACCAGCTCCTCTGGAGGATTCCAAGGTGTTCCCAGACCAGCTGAGAAACATAGTCCCTCCAGCGTGTCCTGGGTCTTCCTCTGGGTCTCCTCTCAGTGGGACATGTCCAGAACACCTCACCAGGGAGGAGTCCAGGAGACATCATCCTAACCAGATGAACCATCTCAACTGGCTCCTGTCGACGACGAGGAGCAGCGGCTCTACTCTGAGTCCCTCCTGGATGACTGAGCTTCTCAGCCTATCTCTGAGGGAGAGCCCAGATACCCTGCAGAGGAAACTCATTTCATCTGCTTATATCTGTGATCTCTTTCTGTCGGTCACTACCCAAAGTTCATGACCATAGATGAGGGTAGGAACATAGACCGACTGGTAAACTGAGAGGTTTTCCTTTTATTAAAAAAATAATATGGACAATTTTAATAACTCTTGTCTTTTAATTAGAACGAACTGCAAAAATCTTTGCTGGATTTTACAACTTTAGAAAAAGACATACGATATGCATAAAAGTCTCCAACCTGGTGGGTTTTTATTATTGATTTAAAGAATTTTATCAAAATATAAACCTCCTCTTACTGAAAGCATCACTGCTCATACAGACGGTGCTCCTCTATAAATATAAATTTGTACTATCTAAATTCACTTTTAAAGTTTTTATTTCTAAAACTGTTTATTTGTTCTTGAACACTTGTATAGTTACAAGTCCACACAGCTCCCAGATGTATTTCCAGCTGGCTTAAGAGGACTCCAGCACCATAAGGATATTAAAATTTAAATAATCTAAACATTCATATTTCAGTGTGGGAACAGCAGGACACAAATGATATATTCATTAAGACTATGAAAATGACCTGATTTATACAGTTGAAAATAAATGTGGAATAATTTTCCAGCTTTATGATTTCATTAAATCACTCTCTGATCTAACATATGGCTCACTCCAACACATCTCTTTAATCTGACCTTCTGCCCTCTCACATATTTCTATCAGATGCACATATTCTACTGTATAATGGATTAACAGCTGGAGAATTAAAAAAAAACTTGAATACAGCACACATTTGACATGATGGCAAATGGAGTTGAGATCTGCTGCATTAAATGTTCTCCAGCACATTTTAACAATTTTTACTCATCTCAGGATTTTACGGTCAAATATTAACCTGTGAAAACTGTCTGATCACTTTCTAAAATAACATCAACATGATGTAATCTCACTTTAACATCACTAAATGAGCAGCATTATAAAGAAACAAAAATATTTATCAGGTACATTGACATCATTTTGAAACAAGATAAATTTGAACATTACTGGTTCTAAGGTCCAATCTTTACTTCTTCGTTTTAACAAGTTAACATCAAAAATTGTTATTTTAGCTGAGGCAACAAACTTGTTCTCATCTACACATTCATTTTAACACAGGCCCTGTCACACTAACATTTTAGACAACTTAGGAAACGTTTTTATGTTTAAATTACTAACAAAAGTTATATATTTGATCAATTTGTTAGCATTACACTATGTACAAACCTAAAAAAAAGCTTCCAGTTGATTTTTCTAATTCTATCTTTAACATAGATGTTTTTAAAAATTTCATAGGTTGTTAAACACAGGGAATCTTAACGTTTTTGACCTCGGGGCCCAATTTATTGAACATAAAGTGACACGAGGCCCAGTCAGACATTACTAATGTATGGATCAAAATGATAATTATTATAAATCTTGGTTTAATTTTTTTTTTTTTGTGCGATGAACTACAGGAAGCAGTTTAGCTTCTCAAGGCAGGCCGAGAGGATGAAATCAATATTGTCAGAGCCGCCCGGCAGAGTTCCAGCTGTGACGGGTGTAAGCAGTGGATCTGCAAGTGGCTGGAGTCCAGATGGAGCAGCTGGTGTTTGGACAGAGCCGCTCAGTAATCCGCCCACAGACACACAGCCATGAGAGCCGTGCAGCAGAGCACAATGAGCTCCATCAGGACTGCAGCAGCAGCGCTAACCCGCTGCAATTAACTCAGCTGCTCAGAGTGTCAGGCTGCAAAGATTTCCATTTATCAGATGGAGTCTGCATTTAGACTGTCTTAATGTTAAAAAACAACTCATTTCTATGCAATCGTTTTGTTCAACCCACTGAATTAAAGCGGAGTCTGAACTTCAGCAGCATCTGAAATGCTTCGTACAAAATTCATTGTGGTAATGTACAGAACCAAACCTTTATCAGCTCCAAGTTGCCCTCCTTTCTTGGAGGAATCCCTCTGTTCACAGGCAGGCCCATCCTCACAGGAAGAGGGACAGCGTTTCCCTTGAAGGGCGCTGCTGCTGGATAAACCGCCGTCCAGTCCTGATCCACGGACATCTTTTCTGTCCTGGGCTCCCCTGACTAATGCAACACATACAAAGGATAATAATTACGAAACATGAGTAGTATTGATTCCGTAAAAAAGGCACATATTTTTAGCAAGAAAAAAAAACATTAAAGATGAAAAGCTCACTTTTCTTGGAGGTTTTTTATCCGAGGATCCTCTGCCTTTTCCATCTGGAACACCTAAAATACACAGTTTTTTGTTGTATGTATAGTTTTATTTTATACAAAATGCAATAAAAAGTCTGTTCAGGACAAAAGCCGAACAGACATTTCCGCCTTTTAGTCCAACATTATGTGCACTAGTAATAGTTTCTACTTTTTAAAATTCAATTCAGTTTATTTATATAGCACCAAGTAACAACAACTTTTGTCTCAGGGTACTGTACATAGGCCTGTCGCGAGCAGTGGAGAGGAGAAACTCCCTGCTAATCAGGAAGAAACCTCCAGCAGAACCAGGCTCAGGACAGGAGACCATCTGCCTCGACCGGCTGGGTTTGGGACAGGAAAGAGACACAGACAAACACAAGGCTGGTCCAGGTGTAATTTACACTTTTCTCTTTTGTATTTCATGACTAAACCTGTTTTCCACATCTTAATTTAGTTCCTCTGTGCATTATAACTTAGAATCCCACCCAGGTGGGCAGGAGGACAGCTGTCTTCTCAGTCCATCTCAGACCCCTAGTGGCAACTCTTAACCACTTAAGAGACGTCTGGAGTGTTCTTATATATCTGGGAGGGGATTCTGGAGTTTACACTTAAAGGGATCCACAATTAGTTGTAACATTAGACTTTATTTAATAAACATTTATTTTAACTGTAAAATAAAGACTGTAAAAATCCT
>NW_013955211.1:10128-12005 GCF_001266775.1 Austrofundulus limnaeus
GTCACGTGCTGGCTCGGGCCAGGACTTCCTATAAGCCCGTATAAAACGGGTCAGCCTCTCTGCACCACAGCTTCAACAGCTGTTTTATTTGGAGACGATAATGGAGCTCATCATTTAATGAACTGATTGAACTGTTGGTGTCGGTGTTGCTGCTCCAACAAACCACAGCAGAGATCAGTGACGACAACAAAACACCTGCAGCTGCTTGTTTTCACATCTGTCCACAGCTGTATGCATGGCTGCTGCATTAGGTTTTGTAATCTTCGTCTTGTTTACTTTTGTAAACATTAACGCGAAATAACACAAAAGACTACATCGTGCTTCATAACCACCAAGGTTTGAACAAATAATGAGTTGTACTACAAAGTACACAAGAATCCTTATCTAACAATATAAATTTAAAGTTAATTTATTCGTCGCCAGGTTTCAGTAGGTGCTTTATGTGGGCAGAGGAAGAGGTGCTGTGAAAAACCTGCAAACCATGCTAGGAACTCATCCTTTGTCGTAAATCAGCAGGAAATTATTTTTGTTGTTGATTAAACTCACCTTTTCTCTCCGAGGAAACATTTGAAGACAGGTTTGTGACGTACGTGACTCTGCTCGGCGATTTAAGCCCCAAACGACCAATATTTATTCGACCTACAGAAGGAAACATCTTGCTCGTGAGCGACGCCATGTTTGCTCAGCGAACTACGGCACGCAGCGAGGGACAAAACGCTCAAACTCGCACCCGCAGAGCGCCTCGCGGACAGACGTGCAGGACGTGATAGATTCAGTTAAATCATCAATCGTTTTTAATGAGGAGATCAATGTTTCACGTTTGATTTGCTTTTTGATTGACTTGTGCGTTAAACACGAGCGCGCGACCGTTTCTCACGTGGGACCAGCAGCTGGATCTCGCGCTGCCAGCTGTTGCTTATCAAACAGGCGGTGCGTTCAGGGACCCTTTGTAACAAAAGTATCCTGATGTGAAGCTGCACACAGCGTCCGGTCTCCCTCAGTTAAAAACACATTCTTATAATCCATAATCCATAATCCAGCCTGCTGGGTTAGCAGGAGTTACATCGGATTCAAATCTTGATTTTTAAGCAAGAATCAAGCATTGTTTGGTGTTTGCACATGTTGTTAACTCAAACAACATCATGGACTCCTCCAGTCACTTTGAAATGTTCAAATTGATGCAGCGAGACTACAAAAATAAATAAATAAATAAATAAATAAATAAATAAATAAATAAATAAATAAATAAATAAATAAATAATTCTGTCCACCATTCCCCCGACTTATTTTAAAATCTTACATGTAACCTTTAAAGGCTCAAATGGTTGTGTCCCAAATTACACACGTATTTAAGTATGAATACATACATACTCAATACTACAGGGTTTGTACCGGATCCTTACTCACAATGTAAGTATCTGCTATGGAATATGTACCAACTGCCTTATGTATCCCATGCTGAAGTACTAGAAGGTATGTAAGTGTGTACAAAGTACAGACACCATGTACTTACAAGATACATGTACTAGGTATTTACAGGGTACTTACCTGATACTTACAATATTTAGTAAGTATTTGGGCCAACTTGTTACCAAGTTTCCTGCAAGTTACGTATACTGAGTGTGCGCATCCAACGGAAAACCATAAAAACATTCAGGCTACTTTATTTTAAAAAATTGCCGTACAAAATAATATTTTGTTAATGTTATTAAAGTAAGTGCATGAGAATTAGTTTTATTGGAACTGATTTGAACACTTGACACAAAATGTCACAGTGGTGTGACAGGAACGTTTGTCTTTTTTTCTAACTCAATGGAGATTGATTAATTATCCAAAAAAATTAAAAAATAATAAAAAAAATCTCCAAAGTACAAATT
>NW_013955212.1:0-2101 GCF_001266775.1 Austrofundulus limnaeus
GGTGTAGGGGGTGCTATCTTGGCGGTAGTCTGTTTATTTTTTTTTTGTAAAAAATCAGTTTAATTTCATATAAAATATTCTATGTTTCACTGAACATTCTTTTGCAGTCCATGGAGGGGGGCGGTGTTTCTGCACTCACATTGCCGACCTGAGAGTACACATCCTCCGGCGTCTGCGCCACTCCTGGGGGCGTCATCCGCTTTTCCTTCTGCCTCCTATTGCAAAACCACACTCTGACCACCTCCTTCTCCAGCTGCAGGTTGTCCGCCAGGCTGCTGATCTCCTGCGCCGACGGCTTGGGACACTTGAGGAAGTGGCTCTCCAGCGCGCCCTTGACGCTCACCTCGATGGACGTGCGCTTCTTCCGCTTCCTCCCCTGCGCCGCGATCTTGTCGATGCTCGTGGGGCTGCCCGTGGACGAGTCGGCCTCCTCGAGCCACTTGTTCAGCAGCGGCTTGAGCTTGCACATGTTCTTGAAGCTGAGCTGCAGCGCCTCGAACCTGCAGATGGTGGTCTGCGAGAAGACGTTGCCGTACAGCGTGCCCAGGGCCAGGCCCACGTCCGCCTGCGTGAAGCCCAGCTTGATCCGCCGCTGCTTGAACTGCTTGGCGAACTGCTCCAGGTCGTCGGACGTCGGCGTGTCGTCGTCCGAGTGCGGYTCGTGGCTGCTGACGCCGCCGTGGTGCTGGTGGTGCGGGTGCTGGTGGTGGTGGTGGTGGTGATGGCTGCCGTGCTCCAGGTCCGGGGTGTCCCCCCTCACCAGCCCCGGGTGCACCAGGCTCTGGCTGCCGGGGCTCAGCATCCCGTTCACAGTGAAGCCCCCCGGCTGCGAGTAAATGAGCGACTGCTGCTGCTGCTGCTGCTGACCCCCGGATATGGAGTTGATGTGCGCCGCGGTGGCGCTCCCCCAGGCCCCGGCGTGCGTGTGGTGCGGCGCTAAGTGAGGCGGCCGGTGGTGCAGCGCGGTGCCCGTGTGCAGATCGTCCCTGGCCGAGCCTTTCACGTCCTGCTGCTGCGGGCTGCCCGTCATCCCCACCGGGCTGGACGACCAGGGCGAGCCGGCTTCCGCCGCGGCCACCGCGGCTGCTGCCGCGGCCGCCGCCGCGTGCGGGAGGGACGTCACCCACTGGTGCGCGTGGCTCAGCATGTGCCCCCCGTTGCTGGCTGCCATCGCGCCTTGCATAAAGTCACTCTGCACCATCTTAACCGAGGGGTCTCCCCTGTAACCCCCAGACCCGGAGGTAACCGCAGCGCTGCCCGGCTGCATGCCGCCACCCCCGGAGTCAGAGTGCACGATGGATCCGGACGAGAGGATGCTATTGCTGGGTAGATAAGGATTGGAAGCGGCGGTGGCCATTCCGTCAACCCTTATGAATATGTTTGTGGATAACCCCCCTCCCTTTCTCTTTTTTTTCCTCCCTTTACAGTCACTTCTTTCGAGCAGGCAAATTGTGTCTCATGAATTATTCAAACTTTTTTTTTTTTAAAAAGTAAGCATTCAGCGTGTGTGAAGACGCAATCCGCGCGTTTACAGCATTCTCACTCAGCTCAGTTCTGCGCCTCAGTGAAACCAACTCCAGGTGGTCCTCTCCAACAGGAAAACAAAAAAAAATTAAAATCTTAAAGCCATTTGAAACCATGTGCAAGTCCGAAAGTTTATGAAGATTCAAAATTCAAAAGGAGGAGGGGGTGGGGGGGAACAAGGGGAAAAAAAAATGCGACGTCCCAAAACAAACTTTCTGTGGGCGCAAAAGCAGGAAGAAAAGACCCCCAAATTCTTCCAGAACCCGTCCCCTCTGGATGTGGCAACAACATGAGCAGAGCGCGTCCCTCACTGCTTTTGTAATTCAGTCGCAGAGATTTTGCTCCCTCCGCTTTTATTCTTTTCTCCCTCTCTCCTCCTCTTCTTCTTCCTCTCTCTTCTTTTTCCTCCTCGCTGTCCTCAGAGCASTCTGTCTCTTTGTTCTGTTTTGATGAGGATAAACCTGACAAACCGCAAACTCCCGTTCAAGTACAAATCCTGTGGAAACAGTGCGCGGCTCTGCCTGTGAGCCTCTTCTTCTCTCTCTCTCTCTCTCTCTCTCTCTCTCTCTCTCTCTCT
>NW_013955212.1:3101-10860 GCF_001266775.1 Austrofundulus limnaeus
AAGTGTTGTGGTAAAAGTGTAAAAAAGTGTGGAGATCTGAAAACTGTTAATAAAGCCATCTGTTTGCATCCTGCTTATATTTTATATCTGGAGTGATCCATCCACCACAGAACAAACCCTCACGTTACAGAAGTAATTCAAATTCTGAAACCTTTCAATTGTTATTGAAGTATTTAAAACAGACTCGATTGTATGAAAGAATATAGTTTTTTTGAGAGCTGTTCCAGTCCACACTCCACATCAGTAGGTGGTGGTAATGCACCTTAACGTTGTTTGCCAACTACCAAAAGATAACTAAGAATTTTTCTGGAGTTCCTTTAGGCAAGTATCCGTGGTAAATGCAGTGCATTTGTGCACTTCAATAATTCCAACAAGTCCCCAGTTACAGCAATAAATAAAACCAACAATATAAGTTATGACTTGCACTTTGCAGCGTATTTACTTTGTTAAAAAATTGATATATTGTTTTATAAAAACACACAATTGTAGAATAAAACACTTTTATTACTCTAACTTCCCTTTATACCCACTGTTTGAAACAAGGCYCCCCCCTGAACTGAATCAAATGAAAACACACAAACAGGAAGAGTATTGCCTCATTCAGTCAACAGAGTACTGGACGTCTGTTGCAGTTTATTTAACAATATTGTATATAAGTAAGAAATGAATATTTTACCAGTTTATACAGTGATTTCATTCTCTCTTCCTTATATTTATAGTATTTTGCGTAATAACTTGATTTACAATAGGAGAAAAAGTAAATCCCCCTCAGTTCAGTTTTGGAGAGAGGAATAAAGGTTGATGACTAGTTTTCCACAATTTAAAATACACCTTCAAGCTCTTCAAAGTGCACGACTTAGTGTAAAATTGTTGGGGACTGGAATTCATTCATGATGTTTTCTACAACCTGTTACCATTCCACCTCAGCTTAGGGGCGTGGCCTCTCACGTTTTCTTTACACTTTACAATATTTGCATGACAAAGTAGGACTCTTTAATGTTAAAGCAACAACTTTCTACACCTGCAAGACAGATTTTTCTGAACTGAGAGTTGACGTCTTCGTTTTCTCTCTTGGTGAAACCATTCAGAGTCGTGTTTGTCTTAGTGACTGGGAGGGTTTGTGTCAGTGTCTTCATATGTACCTGCATACATGCCCATGTGTACACAACCTGCTGCAGGCCATTTTCTACTTTAATACAGATGAGTGCTCTTCATACACACAAAAATGAAGGAAGCAGTCACTGTCCCTGAACGCATCGTCTCGCAGTAATGATACAATACTAGATTACAATTGCCAGGAATGAGAGCTTGAGAAGAGAACACAAACCTGGCGTGAATTCCCAGACAAAATATTTTACAGTTTCAACACAAAATGCATGTATGCTTATTTCCAAAGGTACAAAATAAAGATATGAATGATATAATGTCATTGTACATTTTCTTTGAAAATAAAAAAAGGCATGAAACCATACCAAAAACTAAAACTGAGTACTGAACACATTTGGTCTCAACCAAAAAAATATATTCTTTGTGATTTTATTCTGTTTATGAAGCAACTCGTAAATCCATCAACATCTTAAGGAAGAAACACCCAACATTTGGATTCAGGAAACAATTACATTCCCTATAAGCGTTAACTTTTTTCTTGACCGATTTTTTTATTTTTTTTTTCCAAACAGCTGAAACTTTTAACACGTCAGTACAAAACAGAAGGAAAAAAAATAAAACAAACGTTCTCAACCTTAGAAAGAACAAACAAGCCCTCTAATGGGATCTAGAGTCTGGGAGAAAACTGGGGACGAGTCAGAGGACGTGTTTCTGGGAGTGAAATAAGAGTTTTTTTTCCTTTTTTTTTTTTAAAGCTCCCATTAAAAATGCTACAATCCCTCCACAAACTTCTCCAGAGTGTCCCCTGTAGCGTCTCCCACCATCCCCAGATCACTGTTCAGTCCTCTGCTGGGTGTGTTAAGCTGCGGCAACATAGCGCTTTGTTCTGGTGTCCCCAGGTGTCCCTGCTCCATGGACTGCAGGGGCCCACTGAGGCCTGGGTGAGGGGAACCTGAATGGGGTGCAGGCGGATGCTGAGGGGAGGGCTGGGGTTGGTTCTGCACCTGCGGTGACGGGCTGGAATGTGTTGGCTGCGGCTGCGTGGGCGGACAGGGGGATTGAACCGGCGCAGGGGAGAGGACCTGACTGCTTAGGGTGCTGGAGAGTCCAGACTGGTTGGGAAGGTGGCCTGCACCCTGAGCTTGGCCAGTCAGCAGGTGGGTCTGAGGACTCATGGGGCTTGGCTGGGCGGGGGAGCCCATCTGCTGCTTGAGGACGGCCTGCTGCTGCTGCTGCTGGGGATGTTGGGCCTGTTGCTGCTGCTGCTGCTGCTGCTGCTGAAGCAATCGTTGATGCAGCAGGTTTTGGGTCGAGTCCAACCCCATGCCAGGCTGAGCCATCTGAGCCATTGGTGGGAGCTGACCCATAGGTACTCCAGCTGATCCTGCACCAGCCTGCATGGCTATTTGCTGCTGCTGCTGCATGCGCAGGTGAGAGTACATAGCTGGAGTCCCCTGAGCCTGAGCAGGGAACTGACCGAGATGCTGCTGCTGCTGCTGCTGCTGTCTTAGCAGCTGGCGACGGTAGAGCTCTTGGATCTGTGGGTTGTTGTGCGCTGCGTTCATCAGCTGCCCTTGAGGCCCTAACTGAGCCATGCTCTGCACAGGAGCCTGCTGGGGCTGCTGAGGTGGCATCCCAGGTCTCTGCACTGGCCCTCCTGGCATAGCTATGGTCTGCATGGTTGGCATGCCAGGCTGCTGCTGCTGCTGCTGCTGCTGACCTGCCTGCGGCTGCTGCTGCGGCTGATTTGCATACTTGGCTGTTCGTTGTTTGATGAAAGCTGCCATTAGCTGAGGGTTCGATTTGAGGATGTTCAGAACTTGCTGCTGCTGTTGAGGCGAGCTGGGGGATTTGAGGGTGCGGAGGAGGTCTTGWAGAGCGGTTGGAGGTATGGTACTAGGRCTTTGGGGTGTTTGTGTCCTGGCACCAGGCTGCTGTGGTATTAACATCCTCTGGACCTGTGAAGGTTGCTGTCCAGGAGCCATGATGGGTCGCTGCATGGTCAGAACCTGCTGCGGAGTTTGATTTGGGACAAGGCCTGGCTGTTGAGTTTGAGATACTTGCATAGCACTCGTGGTTGTGGGCCATTGCCCTGGGGCCATATTAGGCTGCACCACCTGTGGCCCGTGGGGCCCTGGCACCATCTGCATGGGTGGCTGCATCGGGCCGGCCATGCGCTGTTGTGACTGCTGAGGATTCATGGGCAAGCCGTTCATGTTGACCCTGTAATTCTGCTGGGCCTGGGCCATCTTCTCGATGTGGTGGGCCATCTTGAGTGCAGCAATGGGAGGTCGCTGTTGAGGTGGCTGAGGAGGCTGGGGGAGGGGAGACTGCTGCTGGTGTAGAGGGGAGGCCTGGGGCCCAGGCTTGCCCTGGGAAACTGGCGCCTGGGCCTGGACAGTGCGAGCTGCGTTGGGGAAAGAGGGGGACATGACCCCCGCTGAGTTGGGAGTCTGTGGCTGGTTGGAAACTGGCTGCTGGGGTGTCTGAGGAGTGTTAGGCTGGGTGTGGGAGGTGGGAGTGCTGGGGGCAGCAGAGGCTGGCGGGGATGGCAGTGGCATAGTTCTGCCTTGCATTGTCGCCATTCTCCTCCTCATGAGCTGGGCCTGCTGAAGCCGGTGCTGCAGCTGCTGCTGGCGAAGCTTGTGCTTGATGTTGAGGCAGAACGGGACAGGACACTTGTTCTCCTGACAGTGTTTTGCATGGTAACAACATAAAGCGATAAGCTGCTTGCAAACAGGGCAGCCGCCGTTGGTTTTGCGCTTGCAGCCCTTGGTGTGCTGCACCACTCTCTTCATCTTCTGGCAGGACGGTAGAGCGCAGTTGGCATTGCGACACTGACAAGCATGGACCAGAGACTGAATACAGCGTTGGATACTTAAACGCCTGCTCTCCTGCGGGCTCTTGGAGGCCTCTCCACTTTGACCGTTACTGTCATCATCCAGGCCAAGACCCCACTTCACCATCTGGTGCTCATGGCCTTTTGTGTTGTAGCAATTAATGCAAAGATCAAAGTCCTGAAGAAAGAAAAAAAAAGAGTGAAACACAATAATTAACACAACTCAAACTAACTAAAGCTTTTWAAGCTGATTCAGCTGTTTTTCTTGTGTGAAAACATGAGTGACTCACTTCACACACAGTACAGTGCCAGCGTGTCTCCACGTGATGCTTGCACTCATTACAAGTATAAACAAAACGATCCTGTCCTTGGTTGTGAAGCTCGACCAGCATGCACATTGTGCTCCACTTGCACCTCCTAAGGGAGCTGAACTCCCAGTGTTTGTCCCTCGCCAGAGTCAGGAAGGCATCACGGCCGTCCATCAGGTCACAGGAGATCAACGGATCGGGGTCAACAATAGGCGGCAAGGTGTTGGCCATGGGTCCAGAATGAAGGTGGATCACAAAGAACACCTAAAGAAGAGACAGGTTCAAGTTTTTAAAAAAGTATCAAGAAAACACAGATATGAAAAATAAACTACTCACAAAAATTTCAAGCTATAACAGGGTATATTGAGAAATTCTGAAGTTAAATTGAATACTTTTAAATAAAAAAAAAAGAAAAAAGTTGTATAGTTCTTCTGGACYGGTTCTTCTTTAATGAAACGTTTCGTCTCTCCTCCAAGAGACTTCTTCAGTCTGAGAGTTTCAGGCTAAATTCAGGCTTTTAAGCCCTGCCTCCATGTGACTGATACTCTCATCACATGGCTATCGCTGACACCCAGTTAACACCTATTGTTAACAGGGGGTGGAGTGATACTGGCAATGGCAGCGCTGTAGGAGGGGGACAACTGAAAACGGAGGCCTCCACCTCTGTTTAATGATGGACGGTCTTTCTTCACAAAAATGGCTTCTTTTACTCCTCTCTCAAACCAACGTTCCTCTCTATCAAGAATGAGAACATCCTTATCTCTGAAAGAGTGACCGCTGGCCTGTAAATGAGTGAAAACTGCAGAGTTCTGGCCATTAGAATTAGCTCGTCTGTGTTGGGACATTCTTTTGAACAGTGGTTGCTTTGTTTCCCCGATGTATAACTGGTCGCAGTCCTCCTGGCACTTAACAGRATATACAARATTGCTCTGTTTGTGCCGGGGCACCGGATCTTTGGGGTGAACCAGCCTTTGCCGTAATGTGTTTTGGGGTTTGAAAGCCACTGGGACATCATGTTCAGAAAATAAACGTCTCAGTTTCTCCGAAACGCCCGCAACATACGGAATAACCACTGGTTTGGGTCTGGGTTTGGGGTCTTCATTTTCACCTGAAGGTTGCATGGAATCCTGTCTGTGTTTCCTGTCTGCTTTCAGGAAAGCCCAGTRAGGATAACCACACTGCTCCAGGGCCTGTCGTGTGTGTGATTTCTCTTTCTGCCTGGCTCCTGGGTTTGTAGGGACACTGTCTGCTCTGTGGTACAGAGTCCTGATCACTCCTAACTTGTGTTCCAGTGGGTGGTGGGAGTCAAAATGCAAATATTGGTCTGTGTGGGTGGGCTTACGATATACGCCAGTTTCTAACCGTCCTCCATCCAAAACCGAGAAAAAAATGGCAGGTTGGCGTTCCTGGATTGCGATGTCTCGCCCCCACACTATTTTTGATTGGTTAGTAAGCCTGTCTAAAGTGAAAGCTGAGTCTCAGATAGGACCAGAGAAATGTTTGTTAAATCTGTTTTTCACYCAGAGCACAGCATAGCGAAAGTGCGCTAGTTGTTTAAAAACTGATGGCGTTTATTACCTTTTAATACTTTTTAATGGCTTGAATTTTTTATTTGATTTACTTGCTTTTAATACATTTTACAACCCCACAGATATCCTGTATGAGCATCACAAGATTCAAATAGGTGCCAAAACTCTGTCTTTAAAACACAGGTTGTAATCAGGGAGATTTGAAAACTGAAACATTTCACAGTTAACGACCGACCGACCGACCAACCCAACCAACCAACCAACCCAACCAAACCGACCAACCAAACAACCCAATCAAACCAACCAACCAACCAACCAACCAACCAACCAACCAACCAACCAACCAACTAACCAACCAACCAAACCAACCAAACAACCCAACCAAACCAACCAACCAAACAACCCACCCAACCAACCAAACAACCCAACCAAACAACCAAACAACCCAACCAACCAACCAACCAAACCAACCATTCATACATCTTCTAGTGACAGTAAATATCCTGAAAGAAGAAAATCTAACCTCTTTGTGCTTCTCCATGGTGGCGTAAAGCTTCTGAGACAAATCATTAGCTACATTCGGCATTCCAGGCTTCTTCTTATTGGCTCGGCTCAAACTGCTTTTGTTTTTGTTGGTCTTCTTGTTGTTCTTCTTTTTAGCATTTTTGCTGTCAGTTGGCGTGCCCTGAAAGATGAAGAACAGGTTAAAGAAATTGTTAGAATTTTATAAGAACTGTTTTTACTCTGTGAAACTCTTGCTGAAAGAAAACTGAAAATCCAAAAGGTTTTAATAAAGGCATGATAAGGGAGTAACACAAGAAAACCTTTCAAACTGATTTCTACACATATTCATCACCAAACTCTGGTAACATGTTCGTACCTCAGGAGTTTCAGTAGCAGCTGTGTTCTCCTCCTTCTTCCGCTCCTCTTCCTCCTGCTCCAACTCCTTAATGCTCTCCTCTAGCACGTTTGGCCAGAAGTCGCCTTCGAAGTACGGCAGCTCGTTGGCGCTGGTCAGACGGTCCTCGGTTGCCTGTTTGAAAATGTCCTGAGAAAAACACAAGGAAGGACATCAAATGTTGCAAAAATCAATACAATTTCTGGTTACTGCTTCAAAAAATATTCAGCATCTGGCCTTCAACAAAAACAAATATAACTGACAAATATGATATATGGCAAAAAATTCATATCACGATATACATTATAATGGGTGGCGGTAACTATACTGTATATATCACAATATAAAACTTATAATAGAAAATAAATAAATCACACATTAATTGAGTGGAATAAATACGTATAGGTAAAAAAATTTAGATCTTAAAATCTCCTTTTTAAGGGACACTTTAAAGTAGTGCTGTACCAAATGATTATTTTCTAATCGATTAATCTAACGATTATTTTTTCGATTAATCGATTATTCTAACAACAAATCTATAAGTTATTCTGATGTGAGTGCACTGGATATTTACAATGTTTTCATCAAATTAACAAGAACAGTTCTTTAATATTGTAATATTTTCTGTAATAGCTTTTTCATGGACACAAAATATGCACTCAGTCAATTCTTTAACAAAAAAAGCTTAAAAGATTTAACATCAATATAAAATCCCAACCAAAGCATATAAAATTCAAGTAAAAGAAATATAGTGCAAGATGTTAACAATCTAACAAATGAACTAAATCATGCACAATTCAAGTCACTCTGGAAAAACTATAATAAACATTTATTTATTTTTTATTTAACATATTTCTCAATATATAAAATTTAACAAATATCAAGACAACATCCAACTCTTTGTATTGTAACATCAGTTGTGTAACTAATTTCTTTAAGGTGAAAACTGTTGAAAACAACAAGACTGTTTTGTCAAATTAAAATCCAGCTCCACATGTTTCTATTAATGTCATTTCTTCGTTAGAAAAATTATGTGATGGAGGTCCATGGAAGGCAAATAAGTTTAAATCAAATAAAC
>NW_013955213.1:0-292 GCF_001266775.1 Austrofundulus limnaeus
TCCAGAGGAATGGCGGCCTGAGGTCCTCAACCAGCTTCATGATCAGATGGGCCATTTAGGTACAGAGAGGACTCTGGACCTTGTGAGGTCACGGTTCTACTGGCCACGTATGGCAGTTGATGTTTGTAACAAACTTAAGAACTGTGAGAGATGCATTCGAAGAAAAGCACAACCTGAGAAAGCTGCACCCCTTGTTAACATTAAAACCTCAAGACCACTCGAACTTGTCTGCATGGACTTTCTCTCAATAGAACCAGACCAAAGTAACACCAAAAATGTTCTAGTGATAACT
>NW_013955213.1:1417-3971 GCF_001266775.1 Austrofundulus limnaeus
CGTGTGTTTTTACATTTTTCTGTCTCCTGTTTTAACTTCATGCATTTCTGTCTCATTATGTAAATAAGGTGGGCGGTCCTTATAGGCTCAGCTCCTCTCCTATTGGTCAACAGACAGGACGGAGCAGGATCATGAGCAGACTGTGCATGCAGAACAGAAAACAGTAAAAACACATGGAAATAAAGAGACACAAATGGTTTGAATGAACTGATTCTAATGACACTACACTAAAATGAACTGCTGTTCATCACTAGTTGCTAAACTGAGGCAGTGCAGGCAGGAACACCCATGAAGAGCAGCATTTAAAGGAAAGTTTCAGTCTCCTCAGGGCTCCAGTTGATTTGGATCCCCCAGTTCCTGGGCAGAGTAAAGGTTGGTGTGGTGATCATGTTGGATCATCTTCACAGCATCAGCAGCTTCAAATACAGAATCAGGATCACTGAATTCATCAATAACTTCATATTTCCAGATTCTGCCAGTGGCTTTCTTTGGTTCTGGAGGTGAGCTTTGATCAAGAATGTCGACTGGTTCAGTTACTGTTTTTCAGAGTATTTTTTTCTTTACTTCTCTTCTTAAGGTTTGCTTTAGAAGATGAGCTTGTGATTTGGAGTCTCCTCCTCACTCATGGACTCAAAACAAGTTTCATCTTCCTCTTGTGTTGGATGATACGGTCCTGTCCCACTATGACGCTTTAGACAACGAATGAAAACTTTGACTCTTTTCCTCATATCGACTACATATTTGATCTAATTGTTAGCACTATAGTATGTATAGGTCCAAAAGAGGCTTCCAGTAGCAGGTAGTTTGCAGTACATTTAAGTTAAAATAGGTTCTCATGCTGCTGTTAATCTTAAACACCTGAAACCTGATCCTGTTTGGAGTGTTACTTTTGCTGGTGTTTAGATTTTATGTCATTTATCTGCAGTGTGTTGATGAATCAACTGGGTTTGCAGTGAACAGCTGAAGTGTTCTTATGTGGGCTTGTCAGCCTGAGGTGGTATCGTTGAATTTGGGTCAAATGTTGTTTGAATAACAGCAGATGGGTCAAGTTTAATGGGAAACCCCCCCTTTATCTGTGAGACAATAAATATTATTTGTCTTTATCCTACATATGAATTCATCATTGCCTCCTCCAAGGGCGAGGTAATGTTTTCGGTCGCGTATTTCTGTCTGTCGGTCTGTCTGTGGACAAAATTACTCAAAAACTTGTGGATGGATTGTCATGACATTTTTAACACGTGGGTACTGGGCCAAGGAACACACCATTAAATTTTGGTGATGTTCCGGATCACGTTGTGAATACAGGAATTTTTTATTTCTTTTAAACCTCTGATGTCAAAAGCTGTGATGCATTTACAGGGCTTCTGTGAACAACAGTGAGAGCTTTCAGTGTTCATTTGAACTGGGTTGGATGGCACGGACTAAACTTTATAAAAGTGATGTTTTTATGTAGTTGTATTTTTTTATTTACTTCCAAATAAAACCTGATTTAATTATGAATAATTTTTGCCATAATGTGCACATTTTTACGCATTTGGTGCACATTTAGAGAACATTTTGTGACCAGGAAGTGCATGACTGCACTATGAAACCTATTTTCCCCATTTCTTCAAACAGACCATATTTCTGAAACAACCAATCAAAACAGTTTGTCGGTACGCTAGTGGAGAGAAGCTTCTGAGAGGCTTTGGTGACGGACCAAAGACGGATTGATTTCGGAATTTTGGAAGCCAGAAGTGGGTTGGTTTTTAAACCTGACGTGTGTTAGAGTGTGTGAGCAGTGTTTGTGTGTGTTAGTCTGTGTGTCAAAATGAGTCATCATTTGACTGTGGAGGGAGCTCTGAGTGCTGAGTTGAGCTGGGATGAAGAAACGAGGAGGAGGAGCAACACAATGTGCCGGTGCGGTGGACTTAAGACTCGGAGGTTAGTTGTTTGTTTATTTGTTTGTTTGGCATGGAATATGTAAAAGATTATAATCGCAACAGAGGCAAACTGCACCACATGATTATATAAGCTGATTTCATCACCAGGGGAAGTGGAGGAGGAGGGAGGGAGGAGGACAAGTTGCCCACCCACTCTGTCAGGCCCACAACGAATTCAGACCAGAACCAGATCCCTGCTGGCTACAGCAGCAGAGACAGCAGCTGAAACAGGTGATGGGACATAAAAAAAGCTGACATAGCCCCTGTTGTTCAGCCGTTTTCAGCCTAGGAGACCACCGGGAGTGCAGGTAGATTTGCTGTCCCCCCCGCCCCCATCCAAAATACCTTTTTTTGTTGGTTTTTTTGCTTCTGATACACTCAAGACCATCTGTGGTAACACCAACAAAAATGCTACAAAAAACAAGCTAGTGGACAAAAATTTAAATGAGCTCAAATAGACACAGAGCAGTTATATAAATCTTTGGGTCTCCTGATCTATACGTCTATGGTTCAACTACCAATGTTCAGGACTAATGGTTGTAAAGACAAAAACAAAAACATGAGACATAAGGTTGGAGAGATTTTATGATTGAGTCATTGTCACACATTTTTGAAATGGTTGTAAAATAAAA
>NW_013955213.1:4495-6353 GCF_001266775.1 Austrofundulus limnaeus
GTACTGTGGAGATCATTAAGAGTCATTGTTGGGTGAAAAAATATTTCGCTAACACCATGTTGACCGTGAACCAGAAGTATTGGGAGTGGCATCAAGTGCTGGACCGAATGTCTGTGGCATATAGGCTATTGGTAGAAAAGACTGAAAGTAGGTCACGTTCAGTGTAAGGCTCAGTTAGATACAAGGCCACTAAATGTTCTATGCCAATTAAGTGATCAGAATGCTAAAGGGTAATAACAATAAGGGTAATGGACTTATTTATAAAAAAAATTATAGGCCAGATTGGGCAGGGATGGGGACAAACCCAACTGCCTGAATTTGTGGTTTCTGTCCTGTGTGGCCTCTCATGTGCCTGTTTAAAGTACCATTATGGCTAAATCTTTTTCCACAGACCTCACATTCAAATGGTTTTTGTCCTGTGTGGACTCTCATGTGTGACTTTAAACTACTCTTCCAGCTAAATCTTTGTCCACAGACCTCACATACAAATGGTTTCTGTCCTGTGTGGACTCGCATGTGTGACTTTAAATGACCCTTCTGGCTAAATCTTTGTTCACAGACCTCACATACAAATGGTTTCTGTCCTGTGTGGATTAYCATGTGTTTGTTTAAACTACTCTTCTGGCTAAATCTTTGTCCACAGTCCCCACATACAAACGGTTTCTGTCCTGTGTGGACTCTCATGTGTAAGTTTAAATTAGTAAATCTTTCTCCACAGACCTCACATACAAACAGTTTCTGTCCTGTGTGGCCTCTCATGTGTCTGTTTAAAGTACCGTTATGGCTAAATCTTTTTCCACAGACCTCACATTCAAATGGTTTTTGTCCTGTGTGGACTGTCATGTGTGACTTTAAATTACCTTTCTGGCTAAATCTTTGTCTACAGACCTCACATACAAACAGTTTCTGTCCTGTGTGGACTGTCATGTGTGACTTTAAATTACCCTTCTGGCTAAATCTTTGTCCACAGACCTCACATACAAATGGTTTCTGTCCTGTGTGGATTCTCATGTGTTTGTTTAAACTGYWCTTTTGKSTAAACYTTCGATCACACAGCTCACAACAAAATGGTTTCTGTCCTGTGTGGATTCTCATGTGTTTGTTTAAATTACTCTTCAGGCTAAATCTTTGTCCACAGACCTCACATGCAAATGGTTTCTGTCCTGTGTGTACTCTCATGTGTTTGTTTAAATTACTCTTCTGGCTAAATCTTTGTCCACAGTCCTCACATACAAACGGTTTCTGTCCTGTGTGGACTCTCATGTGTYTGTTTAAACTAMWCTTAYRRCTAAATCTWTGTCCACAGTCCTCACATACAAACGGTTTCTGTCCTGTGTGGACTCTCATGTGTAACTTTAAACTAAACTTATCTTTAACTCTGTGTCCACAGTCCTCACATACAAAAGGTTTTTGTTCTGTGTGGACTCTGATGTGTGAGTTTAAACTACACTTATCTCTAAATCCATGTCCACAGTCCTCACTTTCAAACGTTTTCTCTTCTGCGTGGACTGTCATGTRTGTTTTTAATCTTGACATATTTGTAAATCTTTTACCATATTCGGGTTGTGTCTGGACTTCTCTGTATGACTCTACAGGTTTCTTCTCTTTGACTCTTTTCTTATGACTCAAACTGTTTGAAGGTCTTACTGTTGAATGACGTGCCACGTGTCTCTGAAGAGACTGCTTGTGGGGAAATTGTTTACCACACTCAGAGCAGCTGAAACTGTTGTTGACACAGTTTACACCTGACTCCGTCCAGTCTTTGTCACAGTCTTCAGTTTCTGATCCAGAATCTGACAAGTGTTCCAGCTGAGAATCAGGACTGTTCCCATCCTCCTCCTCTTCATCATCCTCACTG
>NW_013955213.1:7353-9415 GCF_001266775.1 Austrofundulus limnaeus
GCTGTGAACTGCAGCAAGAAAACATTAGCTGATTTCACCTAAACAAACATCAATAACTTCCCTCATACTTGAGATTAGGAATGCGCGATATAAACGATATATGGTAGAAACGATAGAAATTTGTCCTATGACAGAGATCTGTAGTCTACCGGCCAACCGTGAAATTCTTTTTGATGACGTAACCGGCTGGAGTCAAAACAGAGGAGGCGGGAAACAGTGTCGCTGAGAGCGCAAATGGAGAAATAAACAAATTATCCGGACCTGGTTCAGGTGTGTGAAAATGAATGCTGAACTGTTTACATGTTTACGTGACGGCGCGTCCTGTCGGCTGCTGAACGACCACAGTGCCTGCAACAGGAGGAGCGCGCGCTGCGGCACATGGTGACGCAGCGAGGCGACAGTCAGTGCAGCTGAAGTCAGTGCTCAGGTGGGACGCAGAAAAGCTCGCTGAGTCTGGACCTCATTTCTCCTGCGATCATAGCGCAATACTGTCTCCTTGTACAGCGGTGAAGCGCTGTGGAAAAGTGTGACTGTCAGACTGTCTTTCCAAAAAAAAAAGCATAAACGGGACGATTGTCACCCCGCCGGAGCGCGGTGACAGATTTAACACGTGGAGTGCAGAAAAAGTCATCTGCAAAGTGTGTAGAAAGGAATTCGTGTATACAGTTTTGTACCGAAAACCATTTTTTTGTTATGATATGACTTTTCTGAATACCGGTGTAAATAGTCTGAACACGTGCGGAATGTTTCGTCGCGAACGCTGTTTCCCTGGGGACACGTTTCCTTGCAGCACCACTAAGCACATTAGCATGCTAACGTTATTGCTGGAACAATTGGTGGCAGGTGGTGTGTTTCAGCCGCTGCTATGGTCTGACGTAAAAAAAAAAAAAAACATCCCGTTTTCACCATCGCTGCACAGTAAACAACTCTTCAGTGATGTGCACGGTTAGATTTAACGCGCTACGTTATAATGGAGACGTTACTGCATGGAGACTCTAGTGTGCTTCTATTGTGAAAAACCCGGGGGAAGTAGTTTTATAGTGTAGCAAAGTTGACTGGTGTGCAAAGTGAGTCGTCCTTTTAAGTTTTATTAATATTATCGTTATTTAGTAACGATAGACCAGATAATGATTTTTTGTCAACCCTTTACAATCGTACCTAAATGCATGATTACTGTCTACTACCAAAGAAGAAAAGTACAAGAGGAGGGAAACAGTGATACAGAGGGACAGTAAAAGAAAAAAGTCAATAAGCAAAGTTTGTACATTTTATTATCAGCTGAGCTGTGAGGAAAAAATATACCGTCAAATACCGTGAAACCAGTGTAATTGTTGAAAATACCGTGATAAAAAATTTGGGTCATACCGCCCAGCTCTAACAGGAATAAATACAAGCAGTTTGTTTTACCACCTTAAAACGAAGGTGATTACAAACACGACATCCAATAGATGCAGATATCTATTACATTAAAGTTATTGTACGAGTGTGTGTGTGTGTGTGTGTGTGTGTTTTATTTAACCACGTCTCCCTTAAATTTAGATTTTTATGGGAGACTTTAAAGTGTCCCTTTAAAAAGGAGATTTTAAGGTCTAAATTTTTTTACCCATACATATTCATACAGTCCACTCAATTAATGTGTGATTTATTTATTTCCTAGTGTAAGTTCTATATCGTCATATATATCGTTACCGCCACCCATCATAATGTATTTCGTGATATGAATTTATATTTTTTTTTTTGCCATATGGCACATTCCTACAATAATCACAAGACTTTGGTGTTTTTTTTTTTGTTTTTGTTTTTTTGTATGGTTTGAAATGTTCTTTTGGAATCCGTTGTCAGGTTTAATATTGGTGTAGGATTAAAAATTTATCCACATCCCTATTGTTATCAAATTTGGAACAAGGGCAGATAAAATAATGTTCTTCGTGGCAGCTTGTCTCTTTAAGGGGTCACTAGAAAAACCCGGGTGATTTACTTTGATTCTCTTTAAAGAAAAATTGTCTCTTCAAAACGCATCAACAAAAATTAAAAACTCGAAGACGAGGCTGTAGCTAACTAC
>NW_013955213.1:10415-13003 GCF_001266775.1 Austrofundulus limnaeus
TATTTAAACTTAGAATATCTAAAAACGTTCATTTCACTACTTACAGATTGTCAAATAAATATGTATGTTTACACGCTGCTCCTACTCTTACTGCTGCTGCCACTTATTCCTCTTTTAAGAAGACAGGTATGCACGTTGGTTTAATCTATGATGCACTTAGTCCCATATTATTGAGAGAATCAAAAATATTCTGTCAGAGTCAATAAAGTTAATGAATGATGGGGCACTTTATGATAAGTTATAGCAGCCCTCTCCTGCTGTGACCAATGAGCTGACAGACCTTTTGCACACGTGAATGAAACTACAGAATCTGACTCATCTTATTGGTCCAGGTCATTGGTCATTGACCTCGTGACAGAAACACAGACTGTGGTCACTCCGTTTGGCCTGTTTACTGAGCTTTAGCACAAGCTATGTGTTAGCATGCCAATTAATAATAATAAAAGAAATTATTGCACAACAGTATAACCTTACTTTTATTTTGCATCTTCAGATTGCTGTTTTAGGCACTAATCCCAACATTTGAGCAGCATAACACTTCTGGAAACCAACAATCCAATCTTCAAAATTTGAGAACCTGTCCAGCACTGACTTCACTACAAACCTTTGGGCACCATATCCGTTGGCTGGCACCAAATAGTATCAGTGAAATGATCTATTTAGTAATTTGCTCATTTGACAGACACATTTCTTGGTGCACACAATTAATAAATCAGCTTTGCACCAGCTATCAAATTTGCATGTCTTTTACCACATAAAGCTTTGATAAATCAGCCCCTAAATTTTTTAAATTTGCATGGTCAACTGGACTCTCTTAAATATTTGAACCCTTCTATTCTAAGAGTTTTTTTCATTTTTATCAGCTAAATTGTTACTTGCTTTTAATTTTTTAAAACTTTTGAACACACATCTTAGGCCTTTTTTGCTGCTTTCAGTGGTGTTTCTGCTGCTTTACCAGCTTGTTGTCCTTCATAACCACACTTAGCTCCTACTGCTCCAGCAATGCCTTTTACTACTGCTGCGCTTACTACTGCTCCTACTGCTCCTGCTCCTCCTGTGCCTGCTGCAATTATTGCTTGTATACCTGTAGTAATTAAACTGGTAAGTAAATTAGGTGAGGCTCCTCCCAAAAAAGCTCCTAACAGTGCATTGATTTCAATGCTTGCTGTTTGGATGTAAGATTCATTGACTCTATTTTTAGCTTCCATCCTGATTCTTTCTTTTGACATGTTTTCTGAGGACTCAGCAACATGCTTCTCTTCTTCTTGAATTAAATTCTCAACCTCCTGAAGCATCTCATTTGTATAGAAATTTCCATTTGCTTCCACTGTCTTGTCTATTGATTTAAGTATCTCATTCACCTGGAACTTGTTGCTTCTGTATTTGCATTTCAGACGATTGTTCCASTGTTTGTTATCAATGACATGGCACCGCCCTCCACACTTTTCTATGAAATCACTCAAATACTTATTTTGTTTTACTAAATCCTGGATCTTCTCCCCTTTGGGGAGCTCATCACCATGAGTGAAAACAACTGTAGMATACTTGAACACATCTTCAGAGAAGTGTTGGGTTATTCTGTGGATGACAGCTTCCTCCTGGTCTGTAAATCTCTCCAMTTTGAGCACAATGAGAAAAGCATGAGGCCCAGGCGAGCACTCTGTGATACACCTCACTATCTCAGGTTTTAAMTCCACTACAGATTTTTTTGTKTCAAAGAACSCAGGTGTATCAATCAGAGTGAKTTTTCTTCTATTAACAGATTTGGTTTTTGCTTCAGAAAATCTTGTTCCAGATCCAAATCCACGGAAGACGTTGAACTTCTTTTTTCCAAATATGGAGTTTGCAAGGCTGCTTTTTCCAGCTCCAGTTTTTCCCAGGAGAACAATTCTTGTTGTTTTTGATTCTGAAAGATGAAGCATATTTTTTTTTCTTCCTGGAAACAGCACATTTGTCTTTGGATGTTTTGTCATATGAGTTGGGTGAACTTTTACAATAAAATATCTTAGTGAACTACTAAAACAAGCATGTTTATAATAAACTGAAGAAAGTTTACATATTATCCAACAGAGAATCCAGTTTATTAATCAAATGAAAATTGTAGATTAAACCAAAAATCTAACTCACCAGCCATGTTGAAGACAGAATTTCAGTTCCAGGAACACAGCTTTACTTTTCAGACCCTGTGAGTCCACAGCTGCTGTCTGAAGCAGAATTGACCCAGAATTATGCTAAAATAAATGATATAATGCAAAATATGCAATATAAACCATTAGCAATAAAGGTTTTTAAATTTAAAGTTTTAATCATTATGTTCCTCACAGGATAATGTCTCTAAGTGAAGCCTTTTACTACTCCATTCTGATTGGCCATAACTTTCTAACACAGATGTTTCATCACTGTGAGACATCTGAGGGATTTGGTTAGTGAATGGATGTAGTTTTTGAGATGAGTGATTTTTTTTCTGGACTGGAATTAAACAGCGAATAAACCTCAATAATTTTGGTACAAGATAATCAAAAATAGTTTTTCTATGTATACCCTGAGGTGGCACAGAGTGAAAGATCCTGGTCAGCAGAGGGAACAAT
>NW_013955213.1:14003-14501 GCF_001266775.1 Austrofundulus limnaeus
GCATCAACTGGACTCTCCGGCCTGAGAGGAGTTTAAACAGCTTGGGTCAGACAATTAAAATAAAGCAGACGGGAGCGATGCTTTACCCAATTTCCCTCTGGGATCAATAAAGTATTTTTGAATTGAATTTGAATTGAAGCGCTTTTCGACGTGATAGAATATAAGTAACTGATGATAGACGATAGTGTTTTTTAAGCACACATCTTGGAGACGAACTGAACGGAGGTGACAGATTCGGTGACTTCAAGGTGCTTTAAAAATGGCTAAGATAGAAAGCCATGTGTTTACATTTTGCACATGAGGAGCATTTTTGTAACGACTGAAGATGACATGGTTTTCTCTTTTTTTTCTTTTAATGAGCTTGCGTAACGTGCAAGGCCCTTTGATGCGCGGCCTGGGTGGGAGAGGTGAGGGTGGGTAAAAGTGTGGCTCGAGAGCAGTCTAGTATGAGTGACTGAAAAATGAACGAGACGTGTGTGCTACATCTTACCCTAGGAC
>NW_013955214.1:0-1753 GCF_001266775.1 Austrofundulus limnaeus
GACTTTAATCTCGTAACATTGACTTTAATCTCGTAACATTATGACTTTAATCTCGTAACATTGACTTTAATCTCGTAACATTATGACTTTAATCTCGTAACATTACGACTTTAATCTCGTAACATTGACTTTAATCTCGTAACATTGACTTTAATCTCGTAACATTGACTTTAATCTCGTAACATTATGACTTTAATCTCGTAACATTGACTTTAATCTCGTAACATTATGACTTTAATCTCGTAACATTGACTTTAATCTCGTAACATTGACTTTAATCTCGTAACATTGACTTTAATCTCGTAACATTATGACTTTAATCTCGTAACATTACGACTTTAATCTCATAATTTAAAAAAATCTCGTTGTTTGGCCCTAATACTGTGTTGTAGTTACAGGTTTAGTCTCTTGGTCTAATTGTGTTTCTGTGGTTTGTTGTCAGAAAACCAGCATCTGCTACCTGTCCTTCCCCGACTCGTACTCAGGTAAATCCAGGTAAGATAGTTCAGGTGAGGTCAGAGGTCACAGGTGTGTCTGTGTGGTTCAACAGGATGTCTGGGTGACACCCAGTTCACCTTCAGGTTACGTCAGTCTGTGGGTCGCAGAGCGTCCAGGGAGGACGCCAACGACAGAGACGCCCCCGTCACGCTGCAGGTGAGACACACCTGAGACACACCTGAGACACCTGCAGACAGGTGAACAGGTGTGGGGAGATTTCTCAGGTGTTTGTGTGTCTCCACAGAGAGAAACGGCACACTTCTTGGGTTACGTCTACTTCAGACAGGTGAAGGACGTGTCGGTGAAGAGAGGCTACTTCCAGAAGGTGAGTCACCTGGACACACCTGGTCTGTGTTGGTCATGTGACAGTGACATCATGGAGGTGTACCTTCCAGTCCCTGGTGTTGGTGTCCAGGCTGCCGTACACACACCTGTTCCACTCGCTGCTGCAGATCATCGCACCTGAGTTCTTTGAGAAGCTGGAGCCGTGCCTGGAGACAGGTGATGATGTCATGATGACATCACAACCGTCAGCCAATCAGGTCACACCTGTGTTAACGCTCTGTTTGTGCTCGCAGTGTGCAACGAGATCGACCAGTGGCCCACCCCCACACCTGGGCAGACCCTCAACCTGCCCGTCATGGGTGTCATGTTACAGGTGAGTGGAGAGGGGCATGGCTTGGCTTCAGGTGATCTGTCTGACTCTGTGCTGTGATTGGCTGAAAGCTCTGTGGTGTTTCAGGTGAGGATTCCCTCCAGGACAGACAAAGCAGGAGGAAGTCCGGTCCGGCAGACCGCAGAGGTCAGAGGTCACGGTGTCACCTGGACCCTCGGTTCTGAAGGTTCYGTTCTTAACGAACTTCTTGTCTCTTCAGAACCTCCTGCCTGCCCCGACGGTCCTGCCGACCATCCATGAACTGGACCTGTTCAGGTCAGCCACTTCCTGTGCAGGTTCTGTTTGAAGGTCCGCGGGTCAGACTGAGTCTCACCTGTGTTCTGTCCAGGTGTTTCCAGTCGGTTCTGATCCACCTGCAGATGTTCTGGGAGCTGACGCTGCTCGGAGAGCCGCTGGTCGTCATGGCGCCGTCTCCAACTGTCTGCTCAGAAATGGTTCTGGCTCTGACCAGGTAGACCCGTCTGCTGCTGGCAGCCAATCAGAGGGCTGCTGCCATGGTAACCATGTGTGTGTGTGTGTGTGTGTGTGTGTGTGTGTGTGTGTGTGTGTGTGTGTGTGTGTGTGTGTGTGTGTGTGTGT
>NW_013955214.1:6041-7870 GCF_001266775.1 Austrofundulus limnaeus
CCTGTCTGTCTGTCTGCCTGCAGCAGGACTTCCTGTCTGTCTGTCTGCCTGCAGCAGGACTTCCTGTCTGTCTGTCTGTCTACAGCAGGACTTCCTGTCTGTCTGTCTGTCTGTCTGCAGGGATCTACACGGCCTACAAGACGTTTCTACACAAAGACAAGATTCTGATCAAGAGGCTGTTAAAGGTGAGCTGATGTGCAGGTAAGGTCACCTGTGGAGGAACAGGAAGTAGCTGCTCAGCTTGTCTGTGGTTTGTCCTCAGGGGATCCAGAGGAGGAGACCCTCGGAGGTCCAGAGTGCCATCCTGAGGAGACACCTGTTGGAGCTGACGCAGAGCTTCATCATCCCTCTGGTGAGCAGGAGCCTTCAGCTCAGGTGAGTTCAGGTGATCAGAGGCTGCTGGAGCAGTAAGCCCTGTGTGTTGTCTGACAGGAGCGCTACATGGCCAGCCTGATGCCCCTGCAGAGGTCTGTGACRCCCTGGAAGGTAAACAGGAAGTAGTTCTTCTGTCCGCCTGAGGGTTGGACCAGCCTGAAGGTCTTTGTGTTCAGACTCCTCCTCAGATCCGTCCCTTCAGTCAGGACCACTTCCTGTCCACTCTGGAGCACGCCGGGCCTCAGCTCACCTCCCTGCAGCGAGGGGACTGGATGGGTCTGTACAGGTGAGTCAGGCAGGTGCAGAGGCTCGTTCACCTGTGTGAGCAGGAACTAAAGGTGAGGACACTGTCCTCTGGTCTCAGGAAGTTCTTCAGGTCTCCTAACTTTGACGGCTGGTATCGTCAGCGCCACAGAGAGATGACCCAGAAACTGGACAGCCTCCACCTGGAGATGATCTGTGACGCCGTGAGTGGCCCCTCCCCCTCCCACAACACCTGGTTCTGTCTCAGACACACCTGTTGGTCCTCTGAGTGTCCCCCTGTCTTCTGCAGGATCTGCTGGGCTGGACCAAAGACAAGTCTGAAGTGGAGATCGTGGACCTGATCCTGAAGCTCCGAGAGAAGCTGGTGAGAAGACCGTGGGGGCGGGGCTTATCATAAAMTCCTCCATCAGGTGGTGACGGCATTTCCTTTCAGATCAAAGCTCGCCGCCAGCAGCTGCAGGTGAGGGGCGGAGTCTTAGACCGACTAGACCTTTTCATCACCTCCGTGGTGGGCTCGCTGCCCGCCGACCTGCAGGCCGTACTGAACGCACGCTGACGCCAGAGGGACCGCCCACAGGAAGTCCAGACCTCACTAAACAACAGGCTGCTGCTTTTCAAAATAAAACTCTAAATTATTTTTGGTTCTGAAACTTTTGAAGCAAATAAACTGACGAAGAATTTCACAGCTGAGTGCAGAGCGCCGTTTATTTCTGAGGGTTTACAGAGCAGGTCCTGACCTCTGACCTGCAGCTGACTGCACGGTCTGACCTTCAGGGTGAAGGTAAACCATTTCTTTTTTATAGGCCCATTTATTCAAAATATTCTGAAAATTGAAGAAATGTAGAGTTTAAAACACAGAGAATAAATCCTCAACATTTCCTCCCTGTAGAAACGTCACGTCATGTCACGTCATGTCACGTCATGTCACAGGATCATTTCCTCCTCCTGTAGAAACGTCACGTCATGTCACGTCATGTCACGTCGTGTCACAGGATCATTTCCTCCTCCTGTAGAAACGTCACGTCATGTCACGTCATGTCACGTCGTGTCACAGGATCATTTCCTCCTCCTGTAGAAACGTCACGTCATGTCACGTCATGTCACGTCGTGTCACAGGATCATTTCCTCCTCCTGTAGAAACGTCACGTCATGTCACGTCATGTCACGTTGTGTCATGTCATGTCATGTCA
>NW_013955214.1:8870-13126 GCF_001266775.1 Austrofundulus limnaeus
AGGGACAGGTGTGGACACAGTTGTCCCTGCAGGGACAGGTGTGGACACAGTTGTCCCAGTTGTCTCTGCAGGGACAGGTGTGGACACAGTTGTCCCTGCAGGAGGACGTCTCACCTGCTGTCCTCGTGTCTTTCAGGTTTTAACGTGGAGACGGTGGAGTACAAGAACATCTGCTTCACTGTGTGGGACGTAGGTGGACAGGACAAGATCAGACCTCTGTGGAGACACTACTTCCAGAACACACAGGTACGCTACCTGGACAGGTGAGGACAGCAGGAGACAGCTGGACCGTCCTCTGAGGACAGAGCTTAAAGAAAACATCAGATTCACCTGGTCTGACCTCAGAATCACCTGTTAGAGTAAACAAGCTGCTGTTAGCTCCGCCCCTCCATACCTTTATTAGCTCCTCCCCTCCATACCTTTGTGTTAGCTCCTCCCCTCCATACCTTTGTGTTAGCTCCGCCCCTCCATACCTTTGTTAGCTCCGCCCCTCCATACCTTTAACCCAAAGTGAATTTGACGGAACTGAACATCAGCTGAAATCTGTTAAACAAGCTAAAACTGACACAACGATAGCTTAATGTAGCTAATAGACTAGCTGAAGATTTATTGAATTATTGATCAGGTATTGGTCAGCGATTGGTCAGGTATTGATCAGCGATTGGTCAGGTATGGATCAGTGATTGATCAGGTATTGATCAGCAATTGGTCAGGTATTGATCAGGTATTGATCAGATATTGGTCAGCGATTGGTTGGGTATTGATCAGGTATTGGTCAGCGATTGGTCAGGTATTGATCAGTGATTGGTCAGCTATTGGTCAGGTATTGGTCAGCTATTGATCAGGTATTGGTCAGGTATTGGTCAGGTCTTGGTTAGGTATTGATCAGGTATTGGTCAGCTATTGATCAGGTATTGGTCAGCTATTGATCAGGTATTGGTCAGCTATTGGTTAGGTATTGATCAGCGATTGATCAGGTATTGATCAGCGATTGGTCAGGTATTGATCAGCGATTGGTCAGGTATTGGTCAGGTATTGGTCAGCTATTGGTTAGGTATTGATCAGCGATTGATCAGGTATTGATCAGCGATTGGTCAGGTATTGATCAGGTATTGATCAGCGATTGGTCAGGTATTGGTCAGCTATTGGTTAGGTATTGATCAGGTATTGGTCAGGTATTGATCAGCGATTGATCAGGTATTGGTCAGGTATTGATCAGGTATTGATCAGGTATTGATCAGCGATTGGTCAGGTATTGATCAGCGATTGGTCAGGTATTGGTCAGCTATTGGTTAGGTATTGATCAGGTATTGGTCAGGTATTGATCAGCGATTGATCAGGTATTGGTCAGGTATTGATCAGGTATTGATCAGGTATTGATCAGGTATTGATCAGCGATTGGTCAGGTATTGATCAGGTATTGATCAGCGATTGGTCAGGTATTGGTCAGCTATTGGTTAGGTATTGATCAGGTATTGGTCAGGTATTGATCAGGTATTGATCAGGTATTGGTTAGGTATTGATCAGGTATTGGTCAGGTATTGATCAGCGATTGGTCAGGTATTGATCAGGTATTGATCAGCGATTGGTCAGGTATTGATCAGCGATTGGTCAGGTATTGATCAGGTATTGGTTAGGTATTGATCAGGTATTGATCAGCGATTGGTCAGGTATTGATCAGGTATTGATCAGGTATTGGTTAGGTATTGATCAGGTATTGGTCAGGTATTGATCAGCGATTGGTCAGGTATTGGTTAGGTATTGATCAGGTATTGATCAGGTATTGATCAGCGATTGGTCAGGTATTGGTCAGGTATTGATCAGGTATTGGTCAGGTATTGGTCAGGTATTGATCAGGTATTGTTTGTCTGCAGGGTCTGATCTTCGTGGTGGACAGTAACGACAGAGAGAGAGTCACTGAATCGGCCGAGGAGCTCTCGAAGATGGTGAGTGACACTGAAATGCCTCTGTGACTCTGCCCCCCTGAGGGCCGGCTCGACCAATCAGATCAAACAGCTAACAGGAAGTGTTGTGTATGACATCACGGGTCACATGACTGTCCTCTCAGATCCAGGAAGACGAGCTGAAGGATGCAGTTCTGCTGGTGTTTGCAAACAAACAGGACCTTCCCAACGCCATGGGGGTCAGCGAGCTGACCGACAAACTGGGCCTGCACAGCCTGCGCAGCAGAACTGTAAGGTCCAATCAGCAGCTGCTTCACTGTCAGGTGTCCTGCAGCCACACTCACCTGTCTGTCTGTGTTTCAGTGGCACGTCCAGGCCACCTGTGCCACCCAGGGGACGGGTCTGTACGAGGGTCTGGACTGGCTGTCCAACGAGCTGTCCAAGCGTTAGACCAGCTGACAGGAAGATGAYGTCACCGTGTACAAACCGAGGAGGAGGAGGAGCTTCTCACAGGACTGGGTTTTGTTTTTTATAAATTATAAAGGTGTGCAGGAAGTGATGTCATGGACTCTGAGCTCACCTGGTTTCCCATCATCCTCTTCTTCTGCAGCTGTTTGATCTGTTTTTCTTTTTAATCTGCATGTTTTAACTCCGTCATGTGACAGGAAGTTGTAGGGAGGGGGGGTGGAGAGGCGGGGCTTACGACAGGTGGCAGTTACCTGGTCATGTGATGACTCATTCCACAGGGCGGGACCTGACGGCCTCGTCATTCCTTATTAATGTGAAGAAGAAGAAACGCAGAGACCGCCAYGATGCAATAAAGTTTTTTTTCTTCTCATCTTGTTTGTTTGAATCAGTAAATAAAACAACACAGCTGTTTACAAACTTTATTTACAGAAATAACCAAGAACAGTCCTCCTCCTGAGGCTCCGCCCTCCACGCTGAGGCTCCGCCCTCCACGCTGAGGCTCCGCCCTACGCGCAGACGGCCTGGTGCTGGTTGTTCTGACGTTTCACCACGAACACTTTCTGACCCGAGATGGTCGCCACGTAAACAAAGTCGTCCAGGATCACTGCAGAGGGAGGGGCACAGTTAGCCTGCTGCTACCTGGGCTCAGGTGTTTCCAGGTGGGAGGAGTCACCTCYGTTATGATGTCATCAGCTGACAGATTAAAACTAATCAAACTAGACAAATTAGGTAAAAACAGTAAATTCAAACTAAAAGCTAAAGTGAAGAACCTGAGAGCAGTAAGGTGTGTGTTCACCTGCTGGACCGGACCAACACACTGCTTACCTGACATGCGCTTGAAGGGGGCTTCGGCTGATCCTGATAACCTGAAGCGACAGGCGGTCCGAACCATCTGCATGATGACTCCGGCTGTGTGTTCATCGTTCTCCAGCTCACCTGCAGACTGGACAGGTGAGGGTCTGTCAGGCTCCGCCCTGAAACAATCAGCTGCTCTTTAATCTAACAGCTGACTGTTTACTGATGACGTCACTCTTAAGACTGGAGCCACTTCAACATAAAGTTTATACAAAATAAAATAAAACTATGTTTATATAAAATAAAAAAAATAAAACTTTATATAAAATAAAACTGTTTATATAAAGTAAAACAATGTTTATATAAAAACAATGTTTATATAAAATAAAACAATGTTTATTTAAGGAACTTTAGCAGCAATAAAAACAAAGATTAAAGTTTAAAACTAAATAATTTAGAGGTAAATGTGTCGGAACCGTTCTCGGCCCGTACAGAACCAGAACCTGTGAAGACTCACGGCCAGGACTCCGTCCTCACTGATGACCAGGTACCCGAGCTGGTCCGGGATCCGGTCCAGACCCGCCGTCAGCGCCGCCGTGGTCTGAAACACAAAACCGGGAGCAGCTAAAGCTAACAGGCTAACCGGAAACAGTCCGAGCTTCCGTGAACGTCTCTTTGTTTTTATCAAAATGAACATTAAAACAAACAAAGTGTAAAAACTCACCATTTTTCTTCTTCTTCGCTGCCGTTTGCACAAACTGCAGCTGACTTCCGGTTTTTCTTTCCGCGTGACTCCTCACGTGACCTCTGACGGAACCGCTCACATGACCGACTGATCTGTGCGGAACCGAACGAGCAGCTCCGGTGATGGCGGGCCGCGGAAAACTGATCGCTGTCATCGGCGACGAGGACACCTGCACGGGCTTCCTGCTCGGCGGGATCGGAGAGCTGAACAAGAACCGGAAGCCCAATTTCCTGGTGGTGGAGAAGGACACGAGCATCACGGAGATCGAGGAGACGTTCAAGTAAGGCCCAGCTGACACACACACACACACACACACACACACACACACACACACACACACACAC
>NW_013955214.1:14126-16113 GCF_001266775.1 Austrofundulus limnaeus
TGTGTGTGTGTGTGTGTGTGTGTGTGTGTGTGTGTTCTTGTTTATTGTACAAGTGAGGTCGTGTGTTTTTAACCATCAAAGTGGGGACGTTGGGTTCAGAGAGGTGTGGTTTCAGCTCAGGTTGGGTCTCGAGGCCTGACCTCGGCTCCTCCAGATGTCCTTGTCTTTAGAAGACATTTGTCCTCGTGGACAGCTGCAGGTCCACAAGTCTTTAAGGTGTGGGTTCTGGAGGCGGAGCTTCTAAGTGATGATTGACAGCTGGACAGATTTTATCAGCTCAAACTAAACAGATGAAAGAGCTGCTCAGTTTGTGTTGGACTGATGAAGATGAAGATGATGACGACACCAGAGCAGGTGGATCTGCTCCAACCACAACATCATCAGTCATCAGAGGACCTCCAGCAGGACCTCCAGCAGGACCTCCAGCAGGACCTCCAGCCGAGGACAGAAAACAGAGTCTGGTCTCCAAACAGACCTTGGACCAGATGATGGTATAAAACCCTTCAGTCTGACTGAGCTCCATCAGAAGATGAAGTCTTCTCCATTTCCCGCCATGATGATGATGATGATGATGGTGGTGGTGGTGGTCTGTGTCTCTGCCAGTCCTCTTCCTGCCCCACCTGAAACCTCCAGGTGAGTCCTGACCTCCAGGATCTGAAGTGTAAAAGGTGGGGGTGCTCTGAGATGATTGTTGTGTTTCCTGCAGAGAGGCGGAGCCTAACACAAGGAGTCTTCCTCAGCTGATGAAGGGCGAGGAGGAGAGGAACTCCACCTGGTGAGTCAGCAGAACCACACGCTCACCTTTAATCAGAGACACACCGCTTTTTAACAAAGGAAAATATTTCATTACAAACACCTGCAACAACAATAAATACATGAAAAAAATAAAGTTTATTGATTAAAACATGTTTAGATTCACAAATAAATTCCTGTTTGTTTTTAAATATGAATTATTTGAACTGAAAATCAGTTTTTGGACCTGCTTATTTTAAAGGCTTTAGTTTTATTTTGAAAGATTTTTGTCCTTTTTAAAATCATGAATTAAATATGAGGCAGTCATAACAACAACAACAACAAAACAACAATAATAATACAGTGTGAGGCTTCACAGCGTTCACACTGAGATTATTTTCTTCATTTTTTCATCATCTGACTCGTTTCACAATGTTTGTGCTGTTTCAATAATTCATGTGTGAAAACGTTCAGCTCATTCATGTGAACGCTGCTGGCACTTTTGGTATTTCAGCTTTTTATATTTTTTTAGCTCTTTCACTTTTTTAGCCACTTTTTTGCTGTTGAAAATGAATGGAGCTGTTTWCAGCATCCTTAAAATAATTTAAAATGTTTCTAAATCTTTACAGAACCTTACATATTTTGTTCTGGTTCTGCTCTTTTTAAAAAAAATTTTGCTAATTAAAGCTACTTTTTTAGCTTTTTTCTGCTATTTCAGCTAAAATTAAGCTTTTTCWATTTTTATGTTTTTTTCTGCTACTTTGTGCTGTTTATGCTTTTTACAGATGCTTTTTGTTATATCCAGCTGTTTACTGAAATTATAGCTGTTTAGATGCTATTAGTTAAAGTTCTAAGCTACATGTACACTTTTGTAGCTATCACAATTTTTTAACTGACTTAAGCAAACTTGTGCATTGATTGATTGATTGATTGATTGATTGATTGATTGATTGATTGATTGATTGATTGATTGATTGATTGATTGTATTTAGCAGTAATGTACATGTACATACACATCTAGTACATTCATTATTAGTACTTGGACAACAGAAGACAGTGAGAATCACTTGTTTCCACTGTGGTCCTTAAATGAAGTGACAGAGTTCTGTGGAGGAGAACAGAGACACAATGATGAGAACAGACACACAATGATGAGAACAGACACACAATGATGAGAACAGACACACAATGATGAGAACAGACACACAATGATGAGAACAGACACACAATGATGAGAACAGACACACAATGATGG
>NW_013955215.1:0-1752 GCF_001266775.1 Austrofundulus limnaeus
CCAGGCAATATTATCGTTTATCGCAATCAATTTTGAGACAATTAATCGCCCAGCAAAATTTGTTATCGTGACTGGCCTATTTACACCTGGAGTCAGCAGGAGGACTAACATCTGCCTGAGGAGCAGAAGAACATCAGCTCTGGAACCTGTCCTGATAACCATGCTGTGTTTTAGTCTGTAACAGTTGTGTTGTGTGTAAGGTTGTGTTTGTGTTGTAAACATGAAGCCTGGACGTTTCAGTTCAATCCAAACAGAAAACAGAAGTCCAGCAGCTCTTCCTCTCACTCAGTTTAACCAACACAAACCAATAAAAAGGGTTTTACACTGAAAACCACAGCTCTGCTTCTCATTACTTTGTATTTTCTCTTTTCTTTTGTTGTTTTAGGTTGTGTGTCTGTCAGTTTCTCATCAGTTCTGGGTTTAATCTGTAAAAAATTGTCTCTTTAGGTTTCTAACATCTGCAGCTGATCTCCAGCTGAGTCACTGAACTTTAAAACGTTACACATTCATCGTGATAACACAAGTTATTCTGTAGTCAGTAAAATATCACATTACAGACATTTACAGTAAAAATCAACTCCTAGTATTGACCACTGATTAACTTTAGCTGAAGTAAATAAAGCCTGGGTCAGTGAGCAGAATGTACCCTACACTCCTTCTCTGTGACCTGTAATTCTACTTCCTGTTCTGTGTAATTACTGCCTTTATGTGGAGCTGTGTTCTGACTGATCATCCAGCCTCTTCCACAGATTAATATGTGCTAACCCTTCATGCTACATGGTAAAACCTCAGAGCCTGTATAAAACCAGCTCACTGTATTAGCTTAGCACAAACACTGTGAGCGTGGGGAAGCCATGGCCTGAACTATGTGGTGTTTCTTTTTGTCTCTGCAGGAAGATAATCCGTCAGAGCGACAGCTTCTTCTCCGTTAGTCGGCACCATCAATCTCCAATCTGTCAGTCTTATTGATGAGCCCACAGAGGTGCTGCCAGCTGGCAGCTGCAGCCACGGACCCACAGACAACTGGATTAATGAAGAGAAAGACAAATAAATGTCTCTCAGAGAGCCCCGCCCACCAGGTACGACACATTTGATCTCACTTTTATGACTTTGATCAGAGTAATGTTCCTGCTGATCGGCACGTCTGGAAAATTATTTATTCCCCTCCTGACATGAGCATGTTTAAAGTTTAGTGTCAGCTGACTGATGATGAACTCACCACAGTCTGGACTGTTTCAAAATTCACTGGACGATACTTCTTACTGGATGATACTTCTTACTGGACGATACTTCTTACTGGACGATACTTCTTACTGGACGATACTTCTCACTGGACAACACTTCTCACTGGACAATACTTCTCACTGGACAACACTTCTCACTGGACAATACTTCTCACTGGACGACACTTCTCACTGGACGATACTTCTTACTGGACGATATTTTTCATTGGACAACACTTCTCACTGGACGATACTTCTCATTGGACAATATTTTTCATTGGACAATACTTCTCATTGGACAATACTTGTCATTGGACAATACTTCCCATTGGACAACACTTCTCACTGGACAACACTTCTCACTGGACAACACTTCTCACTGGACGATACTTCTCACTGGACGATACTTCTTACTGGACGATATTTTTCATTGGACAATACTTCTCACTGGACAACACTTCTCACTGGACAATACTTCTCACTGGACAATACTTCTCATTGGACAATACTTGTCATTGGACAATACTTG
>NW_013955215.1:2752-6984 GCF_001266775.1 Austrofundulus limnaeus
CACACACACACACACACACACACACACACACACAGTCACTGAGCTGTGAATGACACCTTCTTCTCTGTCACTTTAACATTCAAACATCTCTCTACACAGAGTTTAATCACAAACATAAATAAACGAAGTGCCTCTCAACATGTTTTTGAGCCTGAGAGGCGGGCCAGGTCAAAGGTCAACGTTGACATGTGGACTAATATTGACAGAGGCGGGTGGAAGCTGAAACCTCCTCCTCCTCCTCCTCCTCCTCCTCCTCCTCGTGTCAGACAGGAGGAGGCTCAGGGCTGCTTAACAAACATCCACTGGTCAGGTGATAGACAGGAGGAGTTACAGTTTGTCTTACTGGAGGAGGAGGAGGAGGAGGAGGAGGAGGAGATTCTTCCTCCTCAGCTCCTCTTACCTCCACACCTAAACACCACCAACAGTGAGATACAGAGAGGAGGAGGAGGAGGAGGAAGGCTCCTGCCAGCAGACATGATAGAAATAAAGTCAGACTTGTTGATAGTGACAGCAGCTCCTCAGTGTGCCAACTGATTTCTGTTAYACAATCAAACACAATCAAAACAGGATCAATAAAACTCATCAATTAGAAAAACTAAAACATTCACAAACTTTTCTGTTTCTATGAAAATACACCTCGATTTTTCAAAAACAGTTTTCAGTGAAGATAAAAAAATATCTTTTTATAAACCTGTTTTTTATCCCAACCACAGAAAATGGAAATTAGAAAGAAGCAACTTTATTTAAATCAACTTTCAAATGACAGATTTAAGTAGAAAAGCAGCCTGAAACACAGAAATGTATCAAGATATTAAAAAGACTACAGTTGTGTGGATAAACTGCAGATGAAGTGGAAAAACTGTGGGGAAAAAAACAAATGTTGTAAAGTTTAGACAGATRAAGTGACCAGTGAGCCATGTGACCTGTTGTTGTTTTTAATCAAAGCTCATTTTATTTTTACAACCTGTAAACTGTGTTTATAGTTGTGTAGTGTGACCTGCTGGAGTCCAGGTAAAACACTTAGACTGGATCAAATGAAATATCAGTGACTGTTCAGTCAAAGCTTTGGTCCTGCTCACACAGGTTAACACAAACTTATGGGTCTACTTGGAGCCAAATCCAGAATCAATTAGAGCCATTAGTGAATTGAAGTTTCAGTGTTTTCTACTGGTTCTGCTCATTTGTCCTGATTAAGGCTCAGTCCAGCAAAGGAAGTCCAACTTTGATGATTCATGAGACAGTCAGACAAAATGGAGACGAACAATAACCAGTAAGGTCAATCCCAGTCTGAGTGTGTCCAGGTGTGAGCTGGAGGGGTGTTCAGGTGGTCCGGTTCTTTACCTACAACACAAGATTAGCTGGTGGCTCATGTGAAGGATTATTGTGAGGTGAGAGCTCAGGATCAAACTGTTTGTTTTGTCACTTTACTGGCTGCTCCAGTTTCAGGTGTGTTTTTCCAGCTCARCGGTGACAGTGACACAAACGTAACCCTGAACTCCACGCAGGCTGATGACATCTGGGCCTGCGTTCAGGCTGCTCTGTCTGAAATAAACTGTCCAACCAGGAGTCAACTGGAGGTTAATGATGTCCTTCAGCCTCAGGAGGCAGAGCTGCTCATCGTAACCACGGGTCCTCAGGGACCACATGGGGAGGCTTACATAATCCTGACCTACAAATAATGACGTCTCTGACAGAGAAACTGTTTAAATCAAATGGTTGAGGAAGGTGTTCCTCAGGGACCAGCACTGGGACACCTGCTTTATTTATTTTAATTAACACTTCAGGGGAAAATTTCATGTTTGATCTTGATAAATTTCACTTTTAATTAAGTTTTATTAAAATATCAGACAACCTGGATGTTTGTATTTATTTATTTTAAGCACAAAAAGAAACATTTTATTGGCTTTTAATTGCAAATAATGGTTTTTCTTTTAACTTGCTTTTTTTCTGAATGATTTAAATTAATGGTGTTGATTTGTTTTATTGCATTGTGCAGCACTTTGTAAAAAAATGTGGTTGTATTTCCAAACAAACCTGTACAACAAAGTTAGAGTCCATTTGGTTTTAGAGCCCAGTTAAGCCTGTTCTACTGTAGTGATAAGATGTAGTGTTGTGTTTTTATTGGTTACAGCAGAGTCAGAGTCGTATCTTATCAGACAACAGGTCAAACTGACAGACTTCCTGTTCCGTCCAAAGATCTGAGACTTTTAGTAAAACAGGTCTGACACGTTGTGAGTCATCACATCACCTCTTTATTCCTTTCACATGAAACTGATCAAACACAACAACTACTAGCATCTCTTATTGTTTCTCTCTAAAGCCACAGACCGGAGCAACACCATCATTACTACAGGCCAGACTCTGATCCATCGCTCCCAGGTACTCCAGAGTTCTCCAGAGTTCTCCAGAGTTCTCCAGAGTTCTCCCAGACACCTGAACACCCCGACCCAAAAGAACTCCATCTCATTAAACTGATCTCACTGATGTTCTTTAAAGTTTGACCTTTGACCTTTGTCTCTAACTGATGTGACCTACAGATTTGGTTTGAGGATGTTTAAGTGATAATACTTTCAGCTCTGAACTCATGAACATGTTGGACCTGAGATCCTGTAACACCGTATCCTCTGCCTCTGATTGGTCAGAAATGATGATGATGATGATGATGATGATGATGATGATGATGATGATGATGATGATGATGATGCATTTTGCTGAGAGTTGCCCTTTAAGGCTGAGCAGCGTATCCTTCCTGTGACACAATGATGTCAAATCTCTCTTTTACAGAGATGAAATTGAATTAGAGTTGGGTACACGGCAGCGTGGAGTCAGAACCGCCTGACAGAACCTTTTCTTTTTTTAACGTGACTGCCTTTAACATACAGCGAGGACTTGCTGCCTCCTGATCTGCTGAGTTGCAGTTTGCCATCCTGTCAGGCTAACGTTTCAGCTGTCAGAGAAAAACTGCTAAAAGAGCGTTTTTTGACTTCCTTTTTTCTTGCAGGGACAGATTTAGTTTCTTTAAAGTCTGTTCTCTTTGTTCAACTTTCTTTTTGTCCATCAGCCCATCGGGAAAAATGCTCCTGTTTCAACCTCTGACCTTTCTGTGCTGCCTGACACTCGAGTAGAAAGGAAAGATGGAGGAAAAAGTAACAAATGAAAGGAAAGATGGAGGAAAAAGTAACAAATGAAAGGAAAGATGGAGGAAAAAGTAACAAATGAAAGGAAAGATGGAGGAAAAAGTAACAAATGAAAGGAAAGATGGAGGAAAAAGTAACAAADGAAAGGAAAGATGGGAGATAAAAGCAGCCAAAGGAAAGAAGAGAAGGACAGTGAGGAGGCAGGAAAACGAACTGCAGAGAAAACACAAACAGGACTCTTTATCTGGGGGAGAAGGCAGGATGCTCCAGATTCTCTCTTTCCTGTGTGCKGCCGTCAGCAGATCCTCCCAGCATGCCGAGGGAGTCAGCTGATCCAACCAGCTGCCTTTAATGAGCTCAGCATCACCTCAGGTTTGTACTCAGGGTCTGAAGTAGACCAGTTCTGACTGACCCAGTCCCAGACCGATCTGACATCATGTGGATCACAGAAACATGTGAGTGAAGGTTACCAGACTTTGTATCTCAACCTTCATCATTCTTTATTTGTAAAGATGGACAGGAAGCAGAGACTCAGTCCACTAAATGACAACTTCCTGTATGGATCATAAGAGCAGGCAGGGAAAAGTACACAGTACTTATTTACTGAAGTACTGCGTCTGGATTCAGTTCCTCCCCCACACAGTGAGACAGCAGACCCCCCAACACCGGCGACACCCTGCCTATCAACAGTCGTCCCCCCCACCACCACCAGCAAAGTTCTGAACAGGAAGTAAAGACTGTAACAACAGTGTGGCTTTGACTTAGCATTAGCCACTTAGCACTCTGCTACTGTACGCTACAAACCTCCCACCACAACAGACCCCTGCTGGAATCAAAAGATATCAGCTCTATACTTGTGTTTTTGTTTATTTACACAAGTCAGATTGTCAACACAATATTAAGCTCTGCTATCACACATCACAAGTTGTCCTAATATCATGCAGCCAAAACCAGTGACACACAACCACCATATGTGCTACACAATCCTCAATTATTCTGAGAAAATACCATTACTTTGGCTGTTTCTGTAGGTAAACAAACACACTTCAGCTGTTTCTGCAGGTAAACAAACACACTTCAGCTGTTTCTATAGGT
>NW_013955215.1:7984-9644 GCF_001266775.1 Austrofundulus limnaeus
TCCTCACTCTGCTGCTGGAGGAAAACTGTCCACATGTCCTCACTCTGCTGGAGGACAAACTGTCCACATGTCCTCACTCTGCTGGAGGACAAACTGTCCACATGTCCTCACTCTGCTGGAGGACAAACTGTCCACATGTCCTCAGTCTGCTGATTTCTTTAGTCTCTCTCCTCTAAATGTTTGTTATAATTATTTCTATCAATAACTATCAATCTTTGTCTCTAATACACCTGGACCAGTTCTTCTGTGTCTCTTTCCTGTCCAGTCCTGGTCCTGGTCCTGGTCCTGGTCCTGGTCCTGTTTCTTCCTGTTAGAGGCAGTTTTTCCTCTCCACTGTCTCCACTGAGCTGCTCAGGATGAAGTGGTTCTGCTGCTTTAGATACATTTTTCACAGAGACCTCAGACATTAGTTGTGATGTGGTTTTATATAAATAAACTGGATTAAATTTAATTTCAGCTTCACTCCATGTTTCAGCAGAAAACTTCATTTCTCTTGTTTTTAACTCGTTCTCATCTGTCTGAACTGTAACGTTTATATTTTCCTCCAAGGCATGAAAACTGTGCTGTCAGCTAAAACACAAGCTGAACTCATGAGTGATGCTCCTGCAACATTAATAATAAGAATATTGATGTAGTTTTAGCTGCGACCTGAAAGCATCACCTGTGTTTCTCTGCAGATGATCTCAAAGACCTTTTTAAACTGGAAACTTTAGGTTTTCTCTCACAAGTGTTGAAATGTGTTGAATGCAGAGCTTGTGGGGATTCAGTCTGAGTGTTTGTGGTAAAAGTCAAGCCCGAGGCGGTTTTATTTTTTATTTTTTCAGATAAAAAAAGCGAAGACTGACAGCATGGCTTGTTTCCATAACAACAGACGGTGACTTCAGCTCACCTGTTGCTCTCCTCACTGCGCTCTTTTGTTTGTTAAGAAAAGGAAGAAAACAGCTGAACCTTTCAGTTTAACCTTGGATAAACTCACATTTTCACTTGAACTTTAAAGATTAAGAAGAGTCCCGATCTGTGGACTGGTTCTGTGCCACGTTCAAATGATTCATAGATAAATAAAAATATACATGAAATATAAACTTTAAGGTTGTTGAATTAAAAAACAAACATCAGCAGAGCTCAGGTTTAAGGAGTGAAGAAGTGATGCTCTATCACAACCTTTCATGGCAGGTTGTGCTTCTTGATAAGGATGTACGATAAATCAGTACTGATATCAGTACACTGATATCAGTACTGATACTGATATCAGTATCAGTACTGATACTGATATCAGTACTGATACTGATATCAGTATCAGTACTGATATCAGTATCAGTACTGATATCAGTATCAGTCCGATTTATAAAACTGGGTCAATATTAATGTCTGATAATAATTTCACACTTTTTATCTTTGTGTTTAATGAGGGGAGATGGTTGGTTGAACATCTGTTTGATCATGACAGTGATACTGATGCTGCAGCAGGAATAACTGAAGTAGAGTCATGTCAGACGTCTGTTCTTTATTTACTGTATCAAAGAAAGACCCAAGTGTGTTTGTGTGTATATGTATAATATGTGTGTTTGTGTGTATATGTATAATATGTGTGTTTGTGTGTATATGTATAATATGTGTGTTTGTGTGTATATGTATAATATGTGTGTTTGTGTGTATATGT
>NW_013955215.1:10103-10419 GCF_001266775.1 Austrofundulus limnaeus
TCTCAGACATCAAAGGATCTGCAGCGTCTCTGGTGTCACAGGTTTAACCTGTTTCAGTTCACAGGAACACGAGTTTCTGAGGATGAGATGATGTCAGCAGGTGATGGAACATCCACCCATCTTCTCCAACCTTACATCTGACCTGAGGTCAGCTTCCAGCAGCGCTCCTTTTTCAGCTCCACTTCCTCTCTGCACAGGAAGCTGAGCGGCTGCAGACACACTGTACGAAAGCTGATCTATCACCCAATACACCTGGAGGGGATCGTATACCACACACACACACACACACACACACACACACACACACACACACACA
>NW_013955215.1:10638-10996 GCF_001266775.1 Austrofundulus limnaeus
CTTCAGCTGTTTCTGCAGGTAAAAAAAACACACTTCAGCTGTTTCTGCAGGTAAACAAACACACTTCAGCTGTTTCTGCAGGTAAACAAACACACTTCAGCTGTTTCTGCAGGTAAACAAACACCTGTTGGTCACACATTAAGGCCTGATTTGAGACACATCTTTTTTAAACAGTTTTTTACGTGATTATTTCTTCGGCTGTGTCTTCGAGACTTTGCAGTAACTTTAGTTCTCAGACATCAAAGGATCTGCAGCGTCTCTGGTGTCACAGGTTTAACCTGTTTCAGTTCACAGGAACACAAGAGTTTCTGAGGATGAGATGATGTCAGCAGGTGATGGAACATCCACCCATCTTCTC
>NW_013955215.1:11996-13480 GCF_001266775.1 Austrofundulus limnaeus
TGTATGTACATATATAATATAAATTGTGTGTTTGTGTAATATATGTGTAAATATTGGTTATCAGCCATAACAACAATAATAATCATGTATACTGATATCAGCTGAAGTGTTCATATGTGTGCACGTCTAATTTAACTAAATCATCACTTTGTTTTGTTCTGATTCAGTTAAAGTTGATCAGCAGACAGAAACAGCTTCACTGAAGGTTTTAATCACATTTACTTCATGACAGAAACATCAAAGCTGAGAATCGTTTTACAGTAAAAACTAAAGTTGTTGAAATAAAAAGATTATTTGTTTTTACCATGTTTAGTGAATTTCACCTGAGACTGAGTCACAGCTCCATGTTCCTGCTGACAGCAGGATGACTGTTACTGTTCTGAGCTGGGATAAGGAAGGTGGAACACCTGGACCAGGTGAAGGTGGAACACCTGGGCCAGGTGCAGGTGGAACACCTGGGCCAGGTGCAGGTGGAACACCTGGGCCAGGTGGAGGTGGAACACCTGGCCCAGGTGGAGGTGGAACACCTGGACCAGGTGGAGGTGGAACACCTGGCCCAGGTGAAGGTGGAACACCTGGACCAGGTGAAGGTGGAACACCTGGGCCAGGTGAAGTGGAACACCTGGGCCAGGTGAAGTGGAACACCTGGGTCAGGTGAAGGTGGAACACCTGGGCCAGGTGGAGGTGGAACACCTGGACCAGGTGAAGGTGGAACACCTGGACCAGGTGAAGGTGGAACACCTGGGTCAGGTGAAGGTGGAACACCTGGACCAGGTGAAGGTGGAACTCCTGGACAAGGTGAAGGTGGAACACCTGGGCCAGGTGAAGTGGAACACCTGGGCCAGGTGAAGGTGGAACACCTGGGCCAGATGAAGGTGGAACACCTGGCCCAGGTGGAGGTGGAACACCTGGGCCAGGTGGAGGTGGAACACCTCCGCCAGGTGAAGGTGGAACACCTGGGCCAGGTGAAGTGGAACACCTGGACCAGGTGAAGTGGAACACCTGGACCAGGTGAAGTGGAACACCTGGACCAGGTGAAGGTGGAACACCTGGACCAGGTGAAGGTGGAACACCTGGGCCAGGTGAGTCAGACCTGTTTCTTCCTTCAGGATGGTCCATAAGACAGAAGCATCATGACACAGTTTCAGGAAGAGACTCCAGCTGAAGGAGAAGCAGGAGTACCGACTCGGCTCGTGTCACTCCTTGAGTGAAAGCTTTCAAGATGTAACCATGGCAACCTGTCTCATCTCTGCACTCCAGCAGGACCGAGTGAGAGGCGCCAAGACAGAACCAAACCACCCGGTCCCCAGTCAGACCGACCCGGTCCCCAGTCAGACTGACCCGGTCCCCAGTCAGACTGACCCGGTCCCCAGTCAGACTGACCCAGTCCCCAGTCAGACCGACCCGGTCCCCAGTCAGACCGACCCGGTCCCCAGTCAGACCGACCCGGTCCCCAGTCAGACTGACCCGGTCCCCAGTCAGAC
>NW_013955216.1:0-1763 GCF_001266775.1 Austrofundulus limnaeus
TGTGTGTGTGTGTGTGTGTGTGTGTGTGTGTGTGTGTGTGTGTGTGTGCGTGCTGTTTTTATGTGACGGGGGAGATTTCCTGATGGCCCTCTGCTCTTTCTGGGTCCACTCCCAACCGCCGAGTCCCGAGAACGGGACTGATGATGGACATTTGGAAAATGGACAGCGTTTGCTGAGGCCAGCACTGAAAATGTCAAGGCCAAGATCCAGGACAAGGAAGGAATCCCTCCTGACCAGCAGAGGCTGATCTTCGCCAGCAAGCAGCTTGAAGATGGCCGCACCCTGTCCGATTACAACATCCAGAAGGTGTCAACCCTTCACCTGGTCCTGCNCTAAGAAGCTAACCGGAAATTGCGAACACTGTAAACAACCCTGTTAAAATTAGCATGGATCTGCCTCCGTCTGTATGTCTGATATTACGTATTAGAGATAACATCTATCARTTTGAATTTTAATTCTAAACTGACAACATCCTTTTGTCGGATTAAAACAGATCTGCTAGATTCCACCTACCAGCTCTTGATCTAATTTATGCTTTTAATATTTTTCTAGATTATTAAATAGCCATCAAATAAGATCAGGTAGGATTTTTAAATAATATGTAGGGGTTTTGGGTATATTCTAAAATGGGTAATTTGTGAACACACAAATTATATTTCCTCGAGGCACCACGCTCTTAATTTGGCCCAGGATTGACCCAGGAAAGAGACGAAAAACTGTAACTTTATTGTAGTCAGTCTCACAATAAATGTACCCAAAATGATTTGATGAGTTCTTGTCTTATCAGATCCAATAATACCTTCATCAAGACACAAAAATGAGATTAGCTTATGTTGGCACGTTCTCCACGGGCCATTTATTTACAGATTAAATGTATTTACAACTGTCATGGACTAATTATTTATATCTGTTTCACCTTGACACTGTCCATCACTCGTATCTTTCTGATAGCTCATTTCGCTCTCTCTATTTGTTTCCGGACGTCAAGACTCCGCAATGGACTGAACTCTAACAGACTCTTTGGGCTGGGAGCCCTGTGATAGGCTGGACAGTATATTTGGCAATCTGTGACTGGCTGTAAACTGTCACATGGTTTTGACGTGATGTTATATTACTGGCTGTATTCTGCTGACGCGTTCAGTTGCAGAACCTTCCTGATTCAGTTCTGTTTGTTTGTCGCTCACAATTAAATCATATTTGATTATCATATACGCAGACTTTTCTGGTATCATTCCAACGTGTTTCTGCTTTTTGCAACAACAGAATTTTGGCGTTGTCGAAATGGGGCTTCAAGGACCGGAGGTCGGCCCGCAGTGGCCGATTTTCTTGTCTCGGACATTTCACCGGAACATGGAGGCTGGAGAAGCTGACCTGTTTTTTGTCTGCTGATCGTCTCCGGGTTTTGTGAATCTGTCATGCCTCGACAGCTGTGGGTAGTCTTTTGGGACTGGAGCTGAAAAGAACCTGACTGTCGACAAAAACACGGTGAGCTAATATTTTAATTAGCACCTTATACTAAAGGGCTACGGCTACTTTTTCGGCCCGCACACATTGAAATTATAATTTTTAGACGCTGGTCTGGTTCTTCTGAGGCTGAATGACAATAGCCGAGGTAGATAGTGGGAGCGTTGTTATTCCATTGTCGAGTTTAAAAAGCAGGGAGCTCAGTTTTCTGTTTTTTATGTAGACTGGATGACAGCTGTGTTGTTTATGATGAGCGTAGGCAGGTTAAAACAAATGTTTAAACTGCTGAGGGAAAATGT
>NW_013955216.1:2285-6882 GCF_001266775.1 Austrofundulus limnaeus
GTATAAAACACAGTACATATACACAGTATATATATATATAATGGAGGTATAATGGAGGTATGTTCAATTCCCTCAAGCAAGGGAGAGTGGTTTTTTTTGTTTTGTTTTGTTTGTTTTACCTTTTAAAATGAGATGCAGAGTTAAAAAATCATATAATGAAACATTCTAACTTGAAGCCTGGCTTACATGCCAGGTTACATGCCATTTGAATATATAAACAAAGTATTTCAAACTTTTTGGAAGAAAAGAGAAAGAAAAAGGTGATTTTTTTAATTTGTTTATTTTTGGATTTGTCTATCTGAGGTTTTGTTATATGAAGGAGCAGCATTTAAAGGGCATGGAAAAAAGGGGGTGTTAAAATGCCTGACATTTTGTCAAGAAGCTGTTGAATAAATAGAACTGTTTCATTAATAATATCTTTTTTTGTGTGTGTGTGTGTGTGTGCTTGTTTTTATGCGATGGGGGAGTTTTCCTGATGGTCCTCTGCTCTTTCCAAGTCCACTCCCAACCACAGAGACCAGAGAACTGGACTGATGATGGACATTTGGAAAATGGACAGCGTTTGCTGAGGCCAGCACTKAAAATGTCAAGGCCAAGATCCAGGACAAGGAAGGAATCCCTCCTGACCAGCAGAGGCTGATCTTCGCCAGCAAGCAGCTTGAAGATGGCCGCACCCTGTCCGATTACAACATCCAGAAGGTGTCAACCCTTCACCTGGTCCTGCGTCTGAGGGGTGGCATGCAGATCTTTGTCAAGGACCCTCACTGGCAAGACCATCACGCTGGAGGTGGAGCCTAGTGACAGAATGTGAAGGCCAGCGCTAAAGATCATCCACAAACCCAGCACCATGAAGACGAGATAATGTGTGCCATGTCTGCTGTTTGCCTAACACTGCTCCAACCTAAAACCCACCCCCACCCTGCAACATCTCTTTCAACATGCAACAGCAGCAAAAGRCCTTGGAACCGGGTGACTGTTATCTGTCTAGCTGTGGAAGAGACTGTGTGAAAGTTGAAACAAGGCTGATAGTCTCAGAGCCAGCAGCTGTTTGCCACTCTTCATCACCCATTCGTCATGTAACAGCCTGACGTTGAATAAGTTTGATTTTGCTGTTTCTGACAAGCTGTGACAAATGGCAGCATCAACTAAAAGTCCTGCGAGACAAATGGACCGTCACAAGACTGATGTGGGAAGAAAAGAGACAGGGGGTGGAGCGGAGCTCTCTGGGAGGGCTTTCACGGCATAATGGGCACACCTGTGATCGTCGGGACAGTTTCTTGGATCCAAGTTCGACCACAGACGAAGTGATGACCACGATCGGGCCGGGTTTCTGGTGGGGAAGAGTGGGCACGGATTGGGTCAGACGGGCAGCCCCCCCTCATGGAGAAGAGATGAGTAAACACACACACACTATCATATGTTCTGTGAAAGAAACTTTTCCTTTCTTTTATTTATTTTTTATTGCATGAATAGTAAAGGATGAATAATGAGAAAACAAAACCATAACTGCTCTGAAAGTATGAAATTTTACAAAGTATAATGTTGACCAAACTATCTGGCTTTATTTTTGGAAAATATTTTTATAATAAGTGTAGAAGTTTTTCCTATAACCCTTTTGTTTCTGTGTTTTATTTTCTATGTGGATTTTGGACTCTGCCCTCCAGCTTGCGTCTGGGCGCTCCCCAACCTGGCTGACCCACCAACTGTGAAGCGGACGGGGGGCCGGGGAACCTGGTTTTGGTGTGGGGTGTGCAGTACAGCTGGCTGTCAGATGACCGCTACGTGCTGGGTTTCAAAGGGGGTGCGGACGGGCCGAGGGACAGACAGTCCAAAATGGCACCACCCTCCCATAAACAGATGAGTAAAGCATACTCATACACTCTAAAAACAAAACATAAGGGAAGAGGGGGAAATTTTGTCTACAGTTTGAATCACATAAAGTTTATTTAATTTTATTATCATTTTGGGAAGAAAAAAAAACTTTTGGTCTCTGCGACAACGGTTTTTTCGGTCATTTTGATGTAATAGAACTAATACTTTATCTTTGAGCAAGTAATTCATGACATCCTTTAATGACCTAGGTTTTCATGACATTCTGTTCATCAGCAGATAGAATGATTAAAGTCAGAACAATATTTGCTAACAACAATCATTCTTAGATATCACTTGTGTTTATCTTTGTGTTTTCCTTTGACCTTGTATCAAATCTGACAGAATGGTGTTTGATAATACATATATGAGGCCTCTCGAGACATTTATTTAACCAAATTTAAGAAAAGGCTTTGTGGGAAAGCTTTAATTTAGATTTTTGGGTTTATTTACTTTATTTTGACAAAAGGCAATATTAGTTTTGTTTACTGCTATTCAATGAACAATGGGGCTAGCTCTGTTTGTCTGTCTGTCTTTTCATTTGTGTCTAATTTCTGGTTTTAAAGGTGCACCTGATTATTTCATTTCTTTTTGAATTATGTTTCGGTTGTTAGACGTTATTTGACCTATGGTTGTTTTTGGCATAATTAACGTGTTTCCTATGTGTGTCGTCTACACAGTTTTTTTTTAACCCTTACCTTTTTTATGTTTTGTCCTTTCCCAATAGGTTATTATGGTTTTCACCTGTTTARACTATCTGTCTTACTGAGCTTGGGAAATTGATCTTAACATTTAGAGAAATACGAACATCTGATTACTTATTGTTTGGGTTTGGTTGAATTTTGCATAATGTTTGCCAGTGATTGTGGCCATCAGGGACGTTGGTGTGATGTTTTTGGTTAGCTGGTCCCCTGCATTTTTTKAAATGCCCAGTCACTTAGCAATAAAAAACAAAAGGCCTCAGAGGAAAATGAGGAAAAACCATGGTTAAACATGTTGATAACTAAGTACTGTTTGCATATTCTTTAATCTAAAACTAAATACGATGACCGTGAGTCTGCAGAGACACCACCACGTATCTGCAGTCTCACGTGGCGGATCTTTTTAGTTTAAATACACATTGTGGGGTATTTCAGGTCTGACCTTATTTGCCCCCATGTTGTTGCAAAACAGTCTAAAGCACTCTGGAGATGTGGGGGGACCTACTCTCCTAGCTGCGTCGCGCTGCACGTGTTTCGTACATCGGTTTATCTCACAACATTTCATATTGTCACATCTTCGCCGCTGTTTCAGTTTTGCCTCAGCCATTTCAGGTTTTTTATCTCATGACGAGACTTATCTGAGTGGCTGGTGGGGAACTGTTTCAGCAGCACGACCCAGTTCACTCATGCTCGCTGGTTTTTACCTGGAGGCACAGAAGGGTGTGGGGAAGCYGGCTCGTGGGTATCTGAGGGAAGGGGGTTGCATGTGTGTACGTGTGTGGGGTGATGATGTCATAAGTTCTTCCTGGCGGGGTTTTAAGTTACTTGCATAAATACATAAAAGGGAAGACTGCAAACCTGTTTTCACGGGCAGTTTCCTGGGAGCCAGTCGACTATTACATTGCTAAATAAATGAGCTTTTGCTAAAAGCAGCAGAGAGAAGYGCAATTTGTATACGGAATATGACATCTGGTTTCCCCCTGGCCTTTGTTCGAAGGACAAGGGCGTTATTAATTATAAATGAGGATAAGACGGAGAACTGATGTGTTTGAGTTATGCTGTTTTCATAAACTAAATTTATATGATTTAATCATCATCAGTTTCACACACGTCCTGTCTGTCTGCGAGAGTGTTTTTGAATTATTTCTAATTTTTGTCTTTTCTCTCTGTGTTTTTGTGAGTTATTTTTTCTGCGGGACAATGCTGTTTCTCATTGGGGGGGGGGGCTGCTCCATTTCCACCTGGACGGACTGGGAGCTGTGCGCCACCTCGTGCTAGCCTTTCCAACTGGCGTTTTCTAGGGGTCCTTTTGAGGGGGGACCCATCATTYCTGCATCTTCACATTCCACCTTTGAGCAGGCCGTGTTTTACGGCTGCTCTCTTTCTGGGCGAGGGTTCTAAAACGCTACACCTTTGGCCCTTTCTGTTCTAGTGTGGTTTCTGAGAACACACCCCCTGCCTTATTGACATTAAAGAGAGCAGAACTGTTTTTACACAGTGTGTGAGTGCTTTTCGCCACACTGTTTGCATTTTTTCCGCCTCGATGAAACTCTATGATTTGCCCCATCTGAAATACTGGACTAACCTTGTGCATTTCTGACTGGCTTATTACTGTGCATTTTTAAATGCTCCACCAGTTTGACTGCAATGCATTTATGTCTGTGCAATGTTTGAGATTTCCTGTGTTTCTTTCCTCTCAGGGACTGGATGATGCCCTGGGTAGCTGGGTTGGTATTTGGCTCCCCCTCCCAGGAATAAACATAATTTTTAAACATTTAGACTTCTCTGGGTGGTTTGGGGTTGTTTATTTTATGTTTTGTTCTGTTATTTTATTTTATGTTTTTCTAGTGTTTTGTCCTTCTTTGCAGCTTCCTGGTAAAGTTTAGGTGATTGTCCAACCCATTCTCACTCCCAAGTCGTCACATATTGACGCTTTGGCAAGGTTCCCTCTACGTCCGATTTTGACGCGCCGGGTACCCCCGACACGTCAGTTACTGACGAGATGGGGCGAAATCTGTTGTCATATT
>NW_013955216.1:7882-9068 GCF_001266775.1 Austrofundulus limnaeus
GTTTTTCTCTTCCTTGCACAAGCCAGCTCATGCCAGTAATCCATGCATTTTCTGTTCATGCCTTATGGGCACTGTGGGTTTTGTTTTTTAGTGATTTTGTCTTGACTGGGGTGGGAACTGAATTTTGCACATTGTCCTAATTTGCATTACTTAAGGTTCATTAATTGACAACTAGTTGTTCTTAAGTTAACACTTTATCCGAGATAAGATTCTAATGGAACATAAGTGGCTCATGCAATCAAATTCGCTGGGAGGCAGAACTTGTGTTGTGATACCTTGTCTAACTTTGGGTTTTTGGGTTTTTTCAATTTCCACGTTTTTCTCCTGATGAGTTCTGATATTTCACTTGTCATTTAAGCCTTTTTTGTTGGTCGTCATTTAACTTGCACTATTTTTCCCTTATTTCTCCATTGTATCTGTTTGTTGAGTGATGTACAGTATTTATGTGTGGACATTTCATAATTATTCCATTTGGTTTGGTTTTGAGTATTGTTTACTCAAGAGGAGGGATTGTCATGGACTAATTATTTATATCTGTTTCACCTTGACACTGTCCATCACTCGTATCTTTCTGATAGCTCATTTCGCTCTCTCTGTTTGTTTCCGGACGTCAAGACTCCGCAATGCACTGAACTCTAACAGACTCTTTGGGCTGGGAGCCCTGGGATAGGCTGGACAGTATATTTGGCAATCTGTGATTGGTTGTAAACTGTCAATGGTTTTGATGTGATGTTATATTACTGGCTGTATTCTGCTGAAGCGTTCAGTCCCAAGCATGCAGAACCTTCCTGATTCAGTTCTGTTTGTTTGTCGCTCACAATTAAATCATATTTGATTATCATATACGCAGACTTTTCCGTTATTATTCCAACGTGTTTCTGCTTTTTGCGACGACACAACTATGGTGAGTAAGAAGTGATGACATGTTGAACCAGGTAAAAACTGAAAGAGTTTGCAATCACGAGTGAATAAACAAACAAACAAACAACAAATAAACCTAAAATAAACACAGAGAGGTGAGTTTGAGGTTTGGAATGAGGTGAGGTGAGTTTTGCTGTTAGCTGAGGATTTAACTAAGGGCATMMTAGTTACATTAGGGAGAAAAATYGTTTAGTTTTAACAAATMTCATACAAAAATAAGAATCATGTCGTGGCAAAGATGGTCAGAAACACGGCGAAAAGGGTG
>NW_013955216.1:10068-11659 GCF_001266775.1 Austrofundulus limnaeus
GTCCTAAGGCTTCTAAGGATTAAATCATGGAATAAAACACACACTAATTAAAATCATGAAATAAAAGAAACATCTTCAGGAAAACTTTTCAAACAATTACACAATACACAGTTGTAAAAAGAGAACACAGTTGAGCTTCCATGGGTTTTGTTCTTTCTGTAAAAGAAACAGGTAAATCACATTTCTTTGATTAAGATATATGAAAACAGACAGTTGTATAAAAACATTCAWTCTTGTTCTCTTTTTTTCACATTTAATGAAGAAAGTAGGTCCTTTTTCTCAGTCACTGAAGAGTCTGGTTAAAGGCATTATGACCCCCCTTTGAAGAGGAGCGAACAGGCAGTCCTTATCTATTAACATTAAGGCATCAGGAAGTCTGATGGGGGTTGGTGTAAGAGATGCTAATTAGGGCCACAAAGGAARTTCCATGCAAAATCCTTAAAAATTTGTCTGAAGTTAAAGTGGGATTTTGTTCCTTCCTTTGAGCAGTCATAGGAACAAGTGAAATCTAATCAGAAATGATTACTAATATGCAGGAAAATGCTACAATTATTTACTGCTTGGTGGACAGAGATGTCCTGAAAAAAAGATTAATCTCTCATCAGAAATAAATTCTTACGGGAGATATTTTAAAAGACAGAATTAAAACCTTTCAAATGGGATAAATTCTTCTTAATCTCAGGACTGCTTTTTTTCTTTTAATCCCGCAGCGCCGCGGGCTTCTGAAGGCCCAGAGGAGGAGGGGGGGGGGTGCACCCTGCACCCCTGGAGAGGTGAAAACCTGGAGCTTTTACCCCCATCAGACCAGCAGATTTTAAACAGAAGAGTTGACTTACCAGACACTTTAAAAAGACTTCAGGAGAAAACGTGAGGGTTATAAGCCTAATGTGGCAAAATGTTTATTGTAAAAAAATAAAGAATAAAACAAACAGTGTGTTTTGATAAGGTCAGAAATATCCTCATCAAAAACAATTATAGAAATAAAGGAAACAAATTCAAACTTCACTCTGTGGGATCTGTTCGTTTTCACGTCCAGGGCAGAACTCTCTCTGGTGCTGCGAGGCTGAGACAAAAAGAACTTCTTCTATTTTGCATAAACATGAATAGATAATTAATCCCTAGTTGTCCAGCCTTTTCKTTTGTGGACTGGCAATAGGCTCACAGTTTCTCAGTAAAATGACACTCTGGTATAACTAAAGTTCATCTAAAATTTAAGAATACATTTTATGTTAATATAACTTTAGAGTTCTGATCTTCTTATCACTTCCTGTTAAAGTTCAGCTAATTGCCTTCACTGAGGAGGGGAGGAGGGGTTAAAAAGTCACTTGAGTTACAACCTGTGGATAGTATCACCATTCCTGGGTTACCATGGTAATGCCGAGCTATCAGAAGGAGAAGGGGGGCTCTGGCCAGGTGGATGGGCCAGAGTCTCTGTGTTTTGGAGGGTTAAAGGACACATACCATGCTAAATGCACTTTTTTGCATTTATAAACTATTTTTGTGCAATTATAGTGTCTAGGAGTGCAGAAAACTTTAATTTATTCTGTCCAGTTACTGCAAAGATATTTTTATATTTTTTATGGGTCAAATT
>NW_013955216.1:12659-13304 GCF_001266775.1 Austrofundulus limnaeus
TGGGTAATGAGCTGATGATAGCGGGGTCCGGTCCTTCCAGGTGGCTGCAAGACCTTAATTTGATTTCAACTTTGTAGAGATAAATGAACTAAAATGACGCATGAATTACAATTAGCTTATTCAACTTCTTTAAAATCAAACTCAGATATTGAGTCGATATGTAACGGTAACTGTTCGGTCAATCAGTGGGAGATGCAGAATGACCTCATCCTGCCCAGCCCATGGGGANCTCATCTTGATAAGGAGGGTGAAAAATTGGACAGTCTGTCCTCCGGCCCGTCTGCACCCCCCCCTTCGAAACCCTGGGACGAAGCATCCATTCTGGCAGCCAGCTGTACTGCGCCCCGCAGTCTGGGAGGGGCCCCCAGACAAGCCGAAGAGCAGAGACCATGTCCTCATACAGAAAAACACAGAAACAAAAGGTGTTATAGGACCAAAAGTATGCCAAGGTAGTACAGGTCACTTCTTATATTTTGTCAGGGCTCACAATTTCAGAGCAGTAATGGTTTTGTGTGTGTTTGTGTTTTCACTCATCTTTTCTCCATGAGGGGGTGTGCTGCCTTCTGCTTCTCTCTCTGCCCCCCGACTCCCCCCACCAGAAACCCCGGTCAGATGTGGTCATCACTTTTGTCCGTCGTTGAAGCT
>NW_013955217.1:0-1152 GCF_001266775.1 Austrofundulus limnaeus
TATATATATATATGCAATTTATCATTTACAACTGGAATTTTTCCAGACAACATGAAAATTGCCAAAGTTATCCCTCTTTTTAAGAATGGTGAGAAACCTATGTTCAACAATTAAAGACCATTATCCTTGTTACCTCAGTTCTCAAAGATTTTAGAGGAATTATTTGTTAACAGATTAGACAAATTTATTAATGAACAAAATATTTTAAGTAACAGTCAGTACGGATTTAGAGCTAACAATTTGACATCAGTGGCTCTCATGGAATTGATAGAACAGATAACTGCTGTAGATAAAAAAACAGTACTGTGTTAGTGTTTTTTTTTTTTTTTGTTTAAAGAAAGCTTTTGACACAACTCACAAAATTCTTCTTGAAAAGCTAAATAAATATGGTATTAGAGGACCAACACTGCAGTGGGTAACTAGTTATTTGAAAAATAGGAAACAGTTTGTTCAAACTAATGATATAAGATCTGAACTCAGTAATATCACATGTGGAGTTCCTCAGGGTTCTACACTTGGACCAAAGCGGTTTGTATGTAAATGATTTAGTAAATGTATCAGGGTTGTTTAAATGTGTTCTGATTGCTGCTGATGACACTACATTTTTTTGTTTGGGTATGGATATTGAATGGATGTTGGAAAGAACACAAACAGAGTTTGTAAAAATACAAACATGGTTCAAACTTAACAAATCGTCACTAAACTTGGATAAAACTTATTACATGATATTCAGTAATAGAAAGAAAACTATTGAGTTTCCATTTAAAGTTGAGATTAGTAGAGTCAGTGAGATAAAGTTTTTGGGCATTATCATAGATGAAGGGCTGACATGGAGAGCTCATGTGAATTACTTAAGAACAAAAATAGCTAAATCTGTTGGAGTTTTGTATAAAGTAAGGGAGTTAGTCAGTGATAAAGCTCTGTTTATATTGTATAATACAATAATTGTTCCATATTTGGTATACTGTATTAACTTTGGGGTAAAGCATGTAAAACAATCACAAATCCTTTTTTCATTTTACAGAAAAGAGCCATCAGAATTATCACCAGAAAACATTACAGTCACCCTTCGAATATATTATTTTCTAAATTGAAATTATTAAAATTTTATGAGTTGGTTGATTATAATATTTTGCAGCTTATGTATAAGGC
>NW_013955217.1:3013-4797 GCF_001266775.1 Austrofundulus limnaeus
GTCTTGAACTACAATATATCATAAATCTTTAACTATATTCTTAATGACTTTTACTAGATAATGAGTAAATATTGCATGAATTTTGTAGCATTTAAATTTGCTTAACAAATATTGGTGCAAATTGTTACGAGGATTTTTTTCTAGAAAATCTTACAACTTACTTTTTTCCGTGTAGTTCTGTTGGACCTGTCCACTGCTATAGCATCTAATCTGGTTATTTTTGTTATTGATTATTTCCTTTATTTCTCTTTGAATAGAATAGAAATAGAAATAGCCTTTATTGTCCACCAGAGGGGAAATTCAATYGTCACTGAATGTCACATTCAGGTGTAAATATATTGACAATAAGGATATCCGATTTGGTTAATTCTTCAGTGCACCATTTTTTCAGAAAATCCACCCCAGATGAAATTCATGTCACTACAAGCTATTTCAGGGATTATTATAACTTTTGATTTGAGTGGAAAGTTACTTACTGTACAAACTTGTCTGGATCTGTAACTGTTGAGCAGTTTATGAGCTGAACCAGTTTTGTTGTTTGTTTATTTGACTGGTCATAAATTAAGTGAGCTCATTGCTCCGTCAGTGAAGGTAGGATTTATCATTTGAACATGATTGTTGATAATACAGAGAAATGCATCAGCAGAAATCATATATGTTGACCTGTAAGCCACCAGTTTTCCTCAGCAGAAAGTTAAATCCAATCATCTGTACTTGGGAGGTCAATGAGTGTATCATTGAATCATGTATTAAGACAGTAGTTCCCAATCCTGGTCCTTGAGGATGGCTATTCTGCATGTTTTAAATGTTTTTCTGCTTTGGCACACCTGCTTTAAATGAAAAAGTGATTGTCAGCGGTGAGCAATCCTGGTCCTCGAGGGCTACTAACTCCACAGCACGGTTTGACTTTGCTCTTCACGGTTCCAAGGCGTTTCCACCAGCAAAGATTCRGGGAATCACCCCTTTTAAGATCTTACTTTGCTGTGGTTCCAAGTGTACCAAGCTGGCCTGAAAATGCAATGTAAGAAGACCGTTGGTCACTAATACGTTAGGGGGTGGAGCCACTGGTTGCGTCACAAGAGCTACTCTCACAACAACCTGATACGCTGTTTGCAATAACAACGCTACCAAATCCTCCATTGTTGTGTCACATATCTTTTCGGGGTCTTCTTCAATGATGGCGGACAAAAAGCTTAATGGAACATTTCTGCCACCAGCTGGTAAGGTGTTTGTTGACGATTTTTGGACTCCGGGACTACCCAACTTTATGATGAACCCACCCACAAGAGCTGTTACTGAAGTATAACAGAAAACCACCCGAACTTCTGCTCTTCACAGCTCTTCAAACTATGTTGTGGAGGCGCTAGTGGAAAAAGACCATAGGCCGCAAGCAGAGTTATTATAGTTAACTAAAATTAACTAAATAATGAAAACTGAAATTAGTTAACTAAAATAAATAAAAACTGTTATAAAATGAGAAAACAATAACTAACCAAAACTGTATAATCATTTTACAAAATTAACTAAAACTAACTAAAATTAAAGATAGAATATCCTTAGTTTTAGTTTTTGTCAATTTATTTTGAGACGTGTGGATCTTTTAAAATAATCTCCCAAGTTTTTAGTTGGCAAACTTGAGTTAAGCAATTATTTTAGGAAGGTGTCACTATGATAGACTGCTTTAACTAGTGTAGGAGGGTGAGCTTAAGATGGTATTAATCTGTCTCTGTCTGCCTGCCATTGACCCAGTTTCCTGCTCCCTGCTCATTGCCTCAGCCCCTCCC
>NW_013955217.1:6341-7892 GCF_001266775.1 Austrofundulus limnaeus
TACTAGAACTAATAAAAACTAAACTAAACCAAAACTAAGCATTAAAAATGCAATAATAACTAATAAAAACTAACAAAACTAATTAAAACTGAATTTAAAAAAAGTCAAAATGAAATAAAACTAAACTACAACGAAAAATCCAAAACTATTACAAACTTGGTCACAAGGTAGTGACAGAGATGAGAGGTCTGGTGAGATCCATCAGTTGACTGGCCTGTGCACGATAACAGCCACAATCCAGTACCCCATGATGGCTCAGAGGCCAATAGATGAGGGTAGCGTGTGTTTTCAACTTTTGTGCGATGCATTCTATGTTGCATGATGTGTGATGGACTTGTGTCCTGGTGTACCACGCCACTAGCAAAGTGACTGCTGGATATGGGCACCAGTGACCTCTGTGACCTTGAAAGGAAGAAGCAGGTTCAGATAATGGATGGATTCTGTGTTGTGATTTGCCTTTCACTATCTCAAAATGTGCAAATATTTAAACRTTCCAGTCGTACATTCAAATAATAAAAATAAAACAATTTGTAGCACGGCAGCKGACAGTCCCAAGTCCTTGAGGGTCACTATCCTGTATGTTGTACTTGTTCTCCTGCTCCAACATACCTGATCTGATTGAATGGTTGATTAACAGGCTTTTACAGAACATGAAGAGATGTAATCCCTGAATCAGGTGAGTTGGAGCAGAGAAATAAGTATAAAATGCAGGATAGAGGCACTTGAGGACCAACATTACCCACCCCATCTTCAGATATATTTTCACTGTATATTCCAAGAGATGTAGAAAGGAGCTCCTTTACAATGTTTGAGCTGATTCTTTTGGTTTTCTCATATTAAAGGGGCGATATTATGTGCTTTCCAAGCTTATTTTTCAATTTTATACTAAAATAAAGTAACTATGTCACATTTTCAGTTTATGGAAGAGCTATATATTTGTAAAAATCCCCAAAACAATTTACTTCTCATCTTGACAGTTTCTAAACACCTTGAAATAGGTCTCTGTCTCTTTAAGAAAATCCAACCACTTCGGTCACGCCCATTTCAGCACGTAGGCCAAGTAGGGGTCTCTGCGGACGAGTGCGGACAAGTGGGCGTGTCACAACCAAAGGCGATTCTAAAGCAACACACCTGATTTGACGGATTTTGTTAAAGGGACACACCTGACTGGACAAACAAAAAAGGGGCGATACCATATGGCAACACCTGATTGGACAAGAACAAAAGGGGCGTTACTGTACGGCACCACTTTTTGTGGAGAACCCTACTTGGGTCACATTTCTCCTGGTTAGCCTTAGTGTTGGGGTCAGGGTCAGGCTGTAAAGAGATCAAGCAGGGTCTAAGGATACCGTCATGTAGGACTCGTAGATCACAGTGTTTCTGTTTAGACACGCCCACTCTTGTGTCACGCCCACTTTGATTCCGCAGATAACCCCTTCTCACGTAGCCTGCCGGAGTCGCGGGGGGCTCACACATGCACCATGATGCAGTTTACTTGGCATCTGAAAATACATTTCCTCAAAGTTATTTTGAATCTGAAAAGAGCTTCAC
>NW_013955217.1:9411-11238 GCF_001266775.1 Austrofundulus limnaeus
CTTAATTATTTTATTTTTTCCCCAACAAGTCATTTTATTTCTGTGTTGCATGCTTGTGCCGCTGCAGTTTAGCTTAAAATTTAGTTAAAAATAAACGCACAGGTAATGTTTTCCTCCTTGTATTTGGTTTAAACTAAACTTGTAGCTAAACTGAGGCATCACAAGCATGCAACAGAAATAAAATGACTTGTTGGGGAAAAAATAAAATAATTAAGCACAAACATTAAAGACACAAATGCATGTACAAGGAAAAGGAAAAACAATTAATATAGATTAATATACAGTAAAAAAAAATTAATTATGTGTTCAAATATATTGACTAATTTGTTGGAACTAACCTGGAAAAATAAATATGAAAGTCAATTAAAATATAAAACAGGAGATAAAGTTCTCCTTTTTTAATTTAATTGGTGCATTTTAAGTGTATTTATTTAGTGGGTTATATAATTCTGCTTTTATTTCTAATTATGTCAGTTTTTGTCCTCCGTACTGCAGAAGCCTGATAATCATCTGTTCATTCATATCAGGTGTGTTGGAGCAGAGAAACAAGTAAAACATGCAGGGCTGCGGCCCCCCAGGACCAGGATTGCCCATGCCTGAACTAGAATATAAGTGTGGTGAAGCCAAATAAATGATAGATCGGCCTGCCATACAATGAGCTTCTGACCCTCTGCTGCTGCACTCTCATCTTCATCATCTTCATCAGAGCAGAAGTTGACATTAGCAAGATGGATTTATGACTGAACGAACGTCCACATATTTTTATCATCTCTGTGGGTAACAATACATAAAAAACATTTTTTCCTCCTAAAACACTGGTGTGAATAAAGACATGGTTGTTAAAGCTTCTCTCTGCGCRACGTGCAGCAGGAATGTATGGCAAGCCGTTGGGGTCATAAATCGGGCATATATTTACGTGCAAATCCTAACGCGCGGTAGCGTTAAATAACGTGCGGTAGCGTTTTCTACCCTAACCCACTGCGAGTTCACGCGTAATGCCACAGCGCATTCTCACATTATTTACGGTACCRCGCGTGGGCCCACCGCGCGTTCGCACGTTATTTACGTCACCGCGCGTTAGGATTTGCACGTAAATATACGCCCGATTTATGGCCCCAACGGCTTGCAATAGTTAGGAGGAACTTCCTGCGACACGACGACAAGATGTAACTTTTCTACAGCAGGAGGGGGAAATTGTGACGATTTATTCTCTTTTTGCGTGTTTTAAAACGTCATATTTCTTCATTAATTTTCAGAATATTTTGAATAAATGGCCCTATGAAAAAATAAAAGAAATTGCTTACCTGGTAAACAATTTGACACCCATTGTCAGGACACACCCACCTGCCCGACAGTGGGTTTTACCTGCCCCGAGCAGTCGCGCAACAGGATTTGTCGAAYCCTGACTTCTTACATTTTTAAACAAATGTAAGGAGTAAAAAGTACAGATAATTGTGTAAAAATGTAATGAGTAAAAGTAAAAAGTACACTGAAAAATAATTACTCAAGTAAAGTAGAAGTAAAGTAAAGTAAAGTAAAGTAACCAAAATTTCTACTTAAGTACTAGGGCTGTGCATTGGAAAGAATTTGGCGATACGATACATATCATGACAGAGGGGTCACGATACGATATATCCTGATATATTGCGATACTATAAGCAAGGCGATATATTGTGATATATTGCGATTTTTTTGTCCAAAAATTCTATTAAATAAAAACCTCTTCCAGGGAAAAAATGAAAAACCAAAATTCATTGTCTCAGAAAATTCTAATATTACATAGACATACTTTTGATACATTTAGCTGTGTTCTGCTTTGTATGTATT
>NW_013955217.1:12146-13673 GCF_001266775.1 Austrofundulus limnaeus
TCTTGGTCTTGGTCTCGACTTGGTCCAAACCCTAAGTCTTGGTCTTGTCTCGGTCTCGCCCTCCCTTGGTCTTGGTCTCGACTTGGTCCAAACCCTAAAAGTCTTGGTCTTGTCTCGGTCTCGCCCTCCCTTGGTCTTGGTCTCGACTTGGTCCAAACCCTAAAAGTCTTGGTCTTGTCTCGGTCTCGCCCTCCCTTGGTCTTGGTCTCGACTTGGTCCAAACCCTAAAAGTCTTGGTCTTGTCTCGGTCTCGCCCTCCCTTGGTCTTGATCTGGACTTGGTCCAAACCCTAAAAGTCCTGGTCTTGTCTCGGTCTCGAGACCCTAAAAGTCTTGGTCTTGTCTCGGTCTCGCCCTCCCTTGGTCTTGGTCTCGACTTGGTCCAAACCCTAAAAGTCTTGGTCTTGTCTCGGTCTCGAGACACTGTGGTCTTGGTCTCGAGACACTGTGGTCTTGGTCTTGACTTGGTCTCGGGTTAGGTGGTCTTGACTACAACACTAATGTCTACAGTCGGGGGGGTTGACCCGTCTACAAATGAGTCGATGTGATTGGAAGTGTACGGTCAGCTTCCTTGAAACTGACTGGCTGTTCCTGGGTCCAGATYGAGATCCAGATCATCACCAAAATTTAATGRTGTGTTCCTTTGGCCAATACCCACTTGTGTTGAAAATTTCATGAAAATCCGTCCATAACTTTTTGAGTAATTTTGTCCAGAGACAGACATACGCGATCAAAAACATTACCTTCCCCCTTGGCGGAAGTAATAACAACAGACTTGAGGTAATTGTGAGAATACTTTTTAAATAACCGTATATATCACATGATATTGTGTTATGCGAAAGACTGATTTCTACTTCCATTCTCGTGGCTCGCTGACACTGACGCATGTCGAAAATTGCGTTGCATCAGTCTGTTACCTCCAGCTGACATCATGTTTTGTACATAGCCCCAAGTCAGAGCCGTGTCCTGCAGGTTATGCTGCTTTGTTTATGCAGAAAGAGCTTGCTTAATCTGAAAATGGTTCACTGAAAATGGTTGGCTCCCAGAAGTCTGTTGTTACAGTAGCAAGATGGAAAGCTTCAAGGAGTAGCTTGCTGAGACCGTGAGGAGGTATTGTGTTTATATGCTTAGATTTGTGTGTGTGTGTACTACATGAGGACTGCTGTGGGAGGGCAGAGGGAGAAATTATGATGACTTATTACCCCGTGTCGTCTACCTGACTATTCACTTTGTTAGACAAAGAYGTCCAAAATCATGCAATGACAGATCCATTGTTTCATGTCTTACTGAAGTATAAATCTGCCTTAAGAGTATTTGTTGTGAATGTTATGTCATAATGGATCAGGTTATATATACAGTGGGTAAAATAAGTATTGAACATGTCACCATTTTTCTCAGTAAATATATTACTAGAGGTGCTAATGACATGAAATTTTCACCAGATGTTGGTAACCAGATGGTTCTTGTGTGATACCTGGCCATCATTTGGGACTGGACCAGCTGATATTAACTTGCACTGACAAGGGGC
>NW_013955217.1:14673-15994 GCF_001266775.1 Austrofundulus limnaeus
CTTATATTGAATAAATTAAAAAGCTACTTTTTATTGTCTATTTTTTCTTATTTGGCTCTTCATAATCTGAGCTGAAGCATCTTTCGAGATTTCAGAGCATCACACCACATAATTTCATTTACAATGTTTGACATATTTTTCTTCAGAAGATGATTTTTGGACTTTATGGTGGGTGAAATGTTTTTAAAGGCTAGGCCGTGAATTCCCAGCAGTGTTTTGGACAGCAGGAGATTTGATTTATTTTTAATCAAAACAGAGTCGAGAACAAATGAAACAGAAATCTGATTGAGGACATCAGAGACAGATGCACACAGAGACACTTTGGACTCTGTTTCACCTAACCTGCATGTTTTTGGACTCTGGAAGGAAACAGGAGGACCCTTTGGCAAGCTTTTTAAAAAAGAGGGACCATTTGGGGTCCGGTGAAAAATCACTGGGTTCACATCAAAACCGAAGTTTCAGCAGATTTTCTGTCTGCTGTTTTAAACATGCTGAGCAGAAGATCCTTTAACACAATGAATTATACTGAGTTAGATTCCAACAAAAAGCAAAAATCCTTCTCTCTGATGAAGCCCCATGAAGAGTGTGAAAAACCTCTGATAGTCTCATCTCTGCATGACGAGTGATGACACTTAATAGGCTCGTATTAAATGTGTGTGAAGCTATAACCATCCTTCAAGACTGTGATGGAATCGCTTGACAAAAAAAAAACATGCTGCAGAGCAGAGGAAGGTGACAAAATTAGCACAACAGCTACAAATGTTGAGTGCTGTGAACTGTTGTGCACAACACACTGCTGGACTGCACAGGATGAATCAGCTGTCACCTGTCACTGGATAAAACACCTTTTTGACGATATTTCGCAGGTAAAACAACAAGTTCGATGGAAGATGTAGTTCATGGTCAGTTCCTGCCTTTAAAGATCCTGTGACATGCAGGTTCTTCAAATGCAAAAAGTCTAAGAAAACATCTTTATATTTAAGAAAGTTGGAATAATACACACCATTTAACCCATTTCGTCACATAACTGGCATATTTTCTTTTGAACTTGGTTCAGCCAAAGTGAAACAGGAAGTGACATCAAAGGGGAACTCTAACAAAGAAAACTCTGGTCTTTGTTTACTAAAGCAGTAATATTAACTCTGACTTTTCCTTATCTCTCTCTCTGTGACTCAAAATAATCTCTAAAAACATCAGATTCTTCTCTACAGTCTGTAATTAGATATTGTAGCAAGACTCTGTTCACATTCAGACATTCCCCTTTGACATCACTTCCTGTTACTTCACATGCAAATATCTCAACAACTGTTCACCTCAGACA
>NW_013955217.1:16994-17577 GCF_001266775.1 Austrofundulus limnaeus
AAATAACTCGTCTCTTACAGTGCTGTCATTGATGTCCTGCAGGATGGGATTCAGAAAGGTTTTGCTGAGATGATGAATGAGCCTGAGCTCATCGCTGCAGCTATAATTCTACTATATGAGGACGTCTTAAAAGCTGGTACACGTATATACATTACTATCTGGCATCTTTGTGTGTCTACAAGTAATGCATATGTAATAAGTGTCAGATGTAATTCTTTTTTATTATGATTACATTTTTGAAGGCTTTGACTACATTAAAAGATCACTTGGACACCAACGTTTATGGTAACAGCAGGCACTCTGATGAAGAGGACTTCTTCTTTAAGTCCAGAAAATCCCCATTAGGAGAGCTGGACAGGTGTCTTTCCTGTCCATCTAGAAGTATAGATCTGTTAAACTCTCCTCCTCAAATCAAGTATTTGTCACTCAAAGTCATCACAAGTCTTCCATCAGCAGCTTTTGAGAGACACGTCCTTCAGTCGTGCAGGACTCTGTTTAAAAGATCACAGCTTCACTGCAAAAACATTGAGACAACTATTTCTGAAGCTTAACACTTATTTATAACTATTATTATATATATAAC
>NW_013955218.1:0-1683 GCF_001266775.1 Austrofundulus limnaeus
ATTATTTTCAGTATTTTTTCCTAAAATCGAGCACATTCCAGAAGTCTATCATTTTGCGCAAATGAGCTGACAGTACGGAGAGTGCTACAGGGATCGAGCAGCCACAGAAGCGTTAGCAGTTAGCTCAGATAACCAGGATGATGTCATAATCCTGCGACAAACATCGACAATGGCCGCTGCTAGCCACTGCCAGCTGCTGCTAATGCCACTGAAGATAATTTTTAAAGTCTAATTTCAAAATATGTTAATCAAAAACAATATGGGTGGTCCCTGTGGTCCAGAAGTTTGAAGTGCAGCTCAGACACCAGCCATAACTGTAAGTTTGATGTCTTGTAGAGAAGCTTTAGCTGCATTTGAGCGCTAGCAGTTGCTATTGTCTCAGGATGATGACATCATAACATGAGCCGAGCACCAACAGCAAAGGCTGCGTTCCATTCCAAAATACCTAAATGTGAACTTCAACATTTAAGGTTTGACTTTTACATTTAGATTTAATATTTAAATAGATTTTTTGACATTACACTTAACATTTCGTAAAACTTAGCTAAATAATGAGAAATGTTGTGAAATGTCACATTTCACTTCACACCTGATGCCTCTTCAGAGTAAACTTTACATCTGTTTTCTTTTTATTTGAACTGAACATGAGAACGTTTCTGACCTGTTACTGACTGAACTCACCTGGTTCCTCTGGTTCTGGAAAAGTTCTTATTTGTTTGGAGGAAGTTTTGTTTCTTTGTCCTGTTTCACTGAACCTGAGGTCCAAACTGTGATTGGATTTCTGTTTGTCCTGCCAGAGTCAACAGTTTTGTGTTTGAGGCGATGGAGCTCGGTCACGTTCAGCGTCTGCTGCAGGTTTCTGAGGGTTCAACATGAACAACAGCTGACAGAGGTGAGAGCAGGAAGTTCAGTCTGTCCCAGTTTGTCATGATCAAAACCTTCAGCTGGTTTAATAAAGCCCTGTGGGTCGTTCAGCTCCTCTTCTCTTTTACATTTCTTTCATCATCCTTTCTCTTTTCCTGTCTTCTTCTTTTCTTTGTTTGTGTGTGAGCTGCAGCACGAGGCAGAGGATCAGACCAAAACACAAAGACGTTTCAGCACGTGTCTGCAGGACGAGTGTAAACCATGAGAACCTGTCACTGTCGGTGTGTGGGCACAGGTTTTGCTGCATCATGGGAACTATTTCCCAGAAAAACACAGCCTCGTGGGGACCAAAGCCTGGTCCCTGTGGGTCTGGATGCTGGTTTTGGRTCAGGGGTTGGGTTTAGGACAAAGGTGTGAATTGAGTTTAGGCTGGATTTAGGGTCAGATATGTAGCTGTGAGGTTAGTTTTAGTGTAAATGCTCAGGGTTCGGCTGTAAAAATGACTGGAAAATGAATGCACGGTCCCCACAGGGATATAAAAACAAACTGTTTGTTACAGGACAGAGTGGAAGGAGGAACTCAAGCCCTTTGGCAGAATTTGCCTTTTCAGATCAGCGTATCCATCCAGTCCCTCTCCTTGTTGCTGTCCAACACATGCGGGGTCCGGGTGGTCCGCACTCCAAAAACTCTCCATCTTACCAAGTTTTAAACTCTTATATCAGCAAAAAAGTCTTTTTGATCTTGTTTTCAGACTGATTTACTAAACAAGAACTGATTGTGTAAGAATAATCATCTTGTTTTCAGAATGTGTAAGATTAT
>NW_013955218.1:3271-5271 GCF_001266775.1 Austrofundulus limnaeus
AGCTTTAAAAAGAGACCAAGCTTGTGAATTTACTCTAAAGGGTTCAACAGCAGTACTTTATTTAATTTGTGTACTTTTTAAGGTGTTTTATAGTATTTTTATGCCTGATGGTTAACAGGTTTAACAGAACAAATCGTATCAGAACTGATCCTGGGATCAGCAGGACAGGTTTGACCCAGTCCTCTGAGATGTCACATGATTCAAAACATTTAGAGGATTATTATTTTCTGCAGCTCAGGGATGAACTCTCATCTCTTTTTCTCCACGGTTTCTGAATCTTTCATTTTCCTCGTTAGTCGACTTTCAGACCAAAACCCTTTGAGAGGARGAGGTCTGAGTCAGAACTGTGTCCTGACCCAGAGTCCCTGAGCTGCACTGCTGTTAAACTTCATCTCAACACAGACACACCCGCTTCATTAGAGTCGAATTCATAATAAAATCATCCTGAGTTTCAGTTTCAGCTCTGAGCTCTGTTTTAAAATCAGCAGCAGAAATCCTTAATCCTGGTTTTATTTTCTCTTTATTGTAACTTTATGTTGAATTTATTAAGAGAAGCTTCGCCCTGTGAACACTTTAAGAAGTCTCATTAAATCTACATTTCCTGCCCTGTGGCTGAGCTGTGTTTAGAGCTGACATTGATTCGGTCCATTTGAAGGAAAAACTGATGAGTTCTGATGAAAAAGTAACCGCCCAGAGAAATCCCATCAGCAGGACAATTATCTGTTTTAGAAGGACCACACTAACGTGGTGTTTTTACTAAATGTTTCTCACGTTTTCTCAGACTCAGAGTTTTCCTGTTTGATGACCTGTGGGGGAAAAACTCAAAGCTTTGAAGGTTTCTCAGCTCCCATCAGCTAAAGACCYGTCCCTGAGTCGGAGCTGGACCTGATCCCAGGATCATCAGGAGGTAAAGCCTGAGATCCAGATGTTCCTGCAGAAGCAGTGAGCGTTCAGGAGCTGGTGACTTTCAGAGGACCGACCTGAGTGTGACCCACTTCCTGCAGAGCACACATACACTGCAAAAACTGTCCATCTTACCAAGTTTTAAAACCTTATATCAGCCAAAAAGTCTTTTTGATCTTGTTTTCAGACTGATTTACTAAACAAGAACTGATTGTGTAAGAATAATCATCTTGTTTTCACAATGTGTAAGATTATTTGTCTTGTTAAGGGCTCGACACATGGGAGGCGACGTCGCTCGCTCTCCTCCAGCCAAGCGACCGGCGAAAATAGTGCATGTGAAATTTCGCGCTCGTACACGTAGACGTGCACACGTACGAGCATTGTTCTTTCTGCACCTCCTGCTCTGAAAACACTGCAGAAACTCTGAGTTCATTTCACTGATTGGTTTGGATTTGATGTTTTAATTTGGTTGTGTTACTGGGATGTGTTACTGGGGTGTGTTACTGGGGTATGTTACTGGGTTGTGTTACTGGGATGTGTTACTGGGTTGTGTTACTGGGTTGTGTTACTGGGTTGTGTTACTGGGTTGTGTTGTATCTGTTGTTGCTGCCATCTTGGTCAGGTCTCTCCTGTAAAAGAGGTTTTTAATCTTAATGGGACTTAAATATAAACAAAATAAAATGTTTTTTAAGAGCTGAAATGAAGGTTAAACTAAAAATGAACTAAATAATTGTATTTCCTGTGTGAACGCTACTTGCTGGAAAATTGAGCTGAACATGTTTAGTTGCAAAATGTTAATGCAAGTAGAATTTGAAAAACAGGGAAAAAATCCTTAACTTGGCAGAAAAAAGTAGGGATGAGCAAAAAGAAGTAAACTTTKAGCTAAAATAGCAGAAAATAAAACTAAAACTGGCATAAAAATAAGCTAAAGGTAGGAGACACTAGTTAACAACTGAAAGTGTAAAAAAATAAAAAAATCTGTAGAAAAAATCATAAAACTACTAAAAAATGATAATTTGTAGTAAGATAGCTAAAACAGCTGAGGTTTTCAGTAAAACAGCTAAAAAGTAGCTAAAACGTTTTGAGTAGCATAAAGA
>NW_013955218.1:6271-7360 GCF_001266775.1 Austrofundulus limnaeus
CAACCATCCAACATCCAACCATCATCCAATCAACCAACCATCCAACATCCAACCATCATCCAACCAACCAACCATCCAACATCCAACCATCATCCAATCAACCAACCATCCAACATCCAACCATCATCCAACCAACCAACCATCCAACATCCAACCACCATCTTCTGAACTGAACCATCCAACAAGTGTCTCTCAGTGACTGGTGCACCTGGAGCTGAACCCTTTTAAAACCTGAAATATCAGCTGAATGTGCAGCAGATGGGCCTGACGTGAGCTCAGCCCTACCTGCTGATGAAGAGGAAAGTGAAGAGACTTCCTGCAGACAGAGACACAGCCATGGCTGCTAACGAAGAGGAGACGCCTGCTTCAGTTTATCTGGAAGACAAAAATAAAAACAGCTTTAAACAGATGTAGACAAAATGATACCACACCTTGGAGAGTTCTCAGATCTGATCTGTTTAATGGTTCTGATCAAAACGAGTCAAATGTTTCTGTTTCCAGGTAACAATAGTCTCTGTGTCTTTGTGTCCTGTCAGACCCTCAGACAGAAACATTCTGTCTTTCTGATGCTTCTAAAATCCCACAGCACAGCGAAGGCATTGATTTGCCTCAGGGCCCTGCTCTCTGCAGCATAATGACCTCCATAATGACTTCACCCCCCACTGAAACTCCACTGAGCTGAAGACTTTAAGTGCTTCTTCTTCTCTGTCTTGCTTCCATCCTCCTGATCTTCTTTACTTTACTGAGATAAAAGCAGGAAGAGAAGAAAACCCTTCAAAGACCAGAACGACTCACTGACAGACACTGGTACTGATGAGAGTCAGGAGAAGACAGGATTAATGTGGAGAGGATGGATGGATGGATGGATGGATGAATGGATGGATGATGGATGGATGGATGGATGATGGATGGATGGATGGTTAGATGATGGATGGATGGATGGATGATGGATGGATGGATGGTTAGATGATGGATGGATGGTTGGATGGATGGTTGGATGGATGGTTGGATGGATGGATGGATGGTTGGATGGATGGTTGGATGGATGGATGGATGGATGGATGGATGGTTGGATGGATGGTTGGATGG
>NW_013955218.1:8360-12390 GCF_001266775.1 Austrofundulus limnaeus
GATGGATGGATGTTGGATGGATGGATGGATGGATGTTAAATGGATGGATGGATGGATGGATGGATGTTGGATGTTAAATGGATGGATGGATGGATGGATGGATGTTGGATGTTAAATGGATGGATGGATGGATGGACGGATGGATGGATGGATGTTAAATGGATGGATGGATGGATGGATGGATGGATGGTTGGATGATGGATGKATGGATGTATGGATTGATGCTAACAGGTCTCGGCTGTGTTTTAGCTGGGTGCTCTCAGGCTTCAGCTTGTGTTCCTTTAAGAAGCACAAAGAAACAGAGCTCAGACTGAAGGATTCATGTGAACCAGAGGAACACCTGGTGTGATCGTGTCAGACCTCCTGAACCCAGGTCCCAGCAGACGGACTCTCAGACCCACTTCCTGTCAGACTCTGGTCTTCAGTCTGAGCAGAGGAGCTTTAGAGGCTCTGCAGGTCTGGGTCTGACAGGCTCCTGGTGTTTTTATTAAACTGACCGATAGAAGTCAGCGTAGACCTGCAGGTCTGCAGCTCGTACAGGTCCTGCTGGTGTCCAGCAGAGGGACTGAGGTCTGGACCTGTAGCAGGTTCTGGTCTGGGTCTGCAGGCAGGTGGAACTCTGTCTCTGTGTTTCTGAGGTTTTTAATCTATAAAAGATGAAGACAGTCTCTCTGACAGCTCGATGTTTTATCATCACTGAACAGAATCTGTTACAGCTGCTGTAGAAACATCCTGTCCTCATTATTCTGACCTGTTAAATCACTTCTGTGGGTTTTCAGGARCAAACTTTGGACCACAGGCTCGTCTGACAGCACTTTTGTCTCGCCTGCTCAGACTTGGATTACAGCAGCTTAGATGTGGATTACAGAGGCGCTGCCACAAAGGAAAGATGAAAATTCAGGCAAGATGGAGGTTATATAACAATTACTTTCACCCAGCTTCTTTTCTGTTGTTTCTGTGGTTGTTTGTGTGTTCACACACATTTATTATCAGCACGTTTTATGTAATTCAGTATTTTAGCTGTGTCAAAACAAGAAATGTGGACTTTATAAAGTTCTTCTGGCCATAAAACAAGTTATTCTGCATCTGAATCAGCCGACACTGATTTGATTCAGTTCAAATGAAAAGAGGTCCAGTTCTCCCAAACCACAAGAACCTGCAGAACATGATCTCTGCAGAGCTCTGTGTCCCTGCAGAACAACCACTGGTCTGTGGCCACGCCTCCATCAGAGGAGGAGGAGCCAGAGGAAAACAATAAGAGGAGGAGTCAGAGGGGAACAATAAGAGGAGGAGCCAGAGGGAAACAATAAGAGGAGGAGCCAGAGGGGAACAATAAAAGGAGGAGCCAGAAGGGAAGCAATAAGAGGAGGAGCCAGAGGGGAACAATAAGAGGAGGAGGAGCCAAAGGAAAACAATAAGAGGAGGAGTCAGAGGGGAATGATAAGAGGAGGAGCCAGAGGGAAACAATAAGAGGAGGAGCCAGAGGTAAACAATGAGAGGAGGAGCCAGAGGAAAACTATAAAAGGAGGAGCCAGAGGGAAACAATAAGAGGAGGAGCCAGAGGTAAACAATAAGAGGAGGAGCCAGAGGTAAACAATAAGAGGAGGAGCCAGAGGGAAACAAAAAGAGGAGGAGCCAGAGGAAAATAAAAAGAGGAGGAGCCAGAGGAAAACAAAAAGAGGAGGAGCCAGAGGAAAACAAAAAGAGGAGGAGACAGAGGAAAACAAAAAGAGGAGGAGCTAGAGGGGAATGATAAGAGGAGGAACCAGAGAGGAACAATAAGAGGAGGAGCCAGCAACTCTTTCCATCAACACACAGGTCGGAGTCACTGGACTGCCCTGAGAGGAGAACCAGAACGTTCTGCAGATGCTCCCATCATGCACCTGTGCTGCCATTTAAAGAAACTCCACATCCTGYTTTAGAACCATTACCCTGCTAATGTTAAAACTCAAAGTTCTATATTTATGTTTTTATTCAGAACAAATCCTAAAACTGTTTCAGTCTTATAAACTTTTATAACACTGCACACAAAACTTATTTTATAAACCCTTTCTGTTTATTCTGACATTTATATGAAACACAATATTTTTAACAAGATTCAGGTTGAAGTGAAAGAAGTTCTGTCAGAAATAATAAAATCATTTGTTAAAACAGAATCTGTAGAAAACAGTTCTGATCGGTGCTGACATTAGAGCTGTTTTAACATTAGCTCGTTCATCTCAACGATTTCTCCAAAACTGAGCTCGTTCAAACATCCATCTACAGGTAAGATGATTATTGCTCGCTGCTTTAACTGGAAACCCTACTTCAAAAAGGCTGAACTGTCCCTTTAAAGCTGTCAGCAGCTGGATTTTTGTCTCTTTGAGAAGCAGAGTCGTTCTGCACTCTGGTGTTTCTGATGATAGCAGGCACTCTTTATTATTCTCCCCCTCCCTCCCTCCCTCCCTCCCCCTGAGCACAAAGCTAAATGTTGAAGGCAGCTGACAGCCCCTGCCTGCTGAGGAGGAGGAGTGAGGAGCACCTCCTGGTCTCTGTGGTGGAGGAGAGGAGGCCACGAGGCTTCATGGAGCATTAGCAGGATTTTAATGACACTTTTTATGGAGCTGGAACAGTTTTGGTGGCTGCAGGCGGATCTGTTGACTCTACAGTTGAACTGTTTTTAATCTGAGCAGCTGCTGCAGAAGTGACCAAAAACACAGATTACATCCAGGGAAGAACAGGGTTCTTTGGACTGTTTATGAGCAAATAATATCTTACCTGCCGTGGATAGCTCTTTGAACAAGCTCCGTTCAAAGATATGTGTTGGTATCATTTTTAAAGCAGTTCCAATCAAAACATAAAACAATAAAATAAAATAAAAATACTGTTTTATAAATCGTTGCACAACCAACTGTAGCACTTCCTGTGCAGACTGGGACCACTTCCTGCAGGAGCATCCTAATGTTTCTGACAGGAAAACTGTTTTGTAAAGTGAACACAAGTGGAAATATCTGAGTGACTTCCTGAGCTGTTGTAAGACGACAGAACTTTGATGGAATTATTCTGATAAACTTGTGAAGTTTTTAAAAGCGTTTGATGACAGAGCAGGTCAAATGCTGAGGTGAGGATTTACTGGAGCTGATTATTAAATAAAACTAAAACTCTTAACCCATTAAAGTGTTCAGTCTTAACAAAYTCACTTTTCACTCTTCTCCAAACTGAACACATTTAAAAACAAAAAACTGTTTAATTTGTTGTCGTTTCTACAGAGCCCACGAGGGGACATGGGGGATTTTTTTTCTTTTTGYGTTCCCTCGCAAAAGTTGTTAATCACTGTTGTGCTGCTGTTTTTTTTAACAAACTCACATGTTCACCATTAGCATKTTAGCCTACTGCTTTAATTCAGCTGCAGAATGAATATATCACACAGCTACTAATGGAAGGATGTCATATGCCGATATTTTAACACAGTACAGCCACGCAAAATCAATGTCAATGTCACAAACTTGTGGCGATACTTCCTGTTTTGATAACCGGATATTTCAAAATAAAAGTCTGATTTAATTCAGTTCATATACAAATCAAACTTTTGTGTGGGAACACAAAACAAAATTGCGAGGTAACGCAAAAGTATTGTGAGGGAACACAAAGATATTGCAAGGTAATGCAAAAATATTGCGAGGTAACGCAAAAGTATTGCGAGGTAACGCAAAAGTATTGCGAGGTAACACAAAGGTATAGCGAGGTAATGCAAAAGTATTGCGAGGTAATCCAAAGATATTGAGAGGTAACACAAAAGTATTGCGAGGTAACACAAAAGTATTGCGAGGTAACGCAAAAGTATTGCGAGGTAACACAAAGGAATTGCGAGGGAATGCAAAAGTATTGCGAGGGAACGCAAAAGTACTGCGAGGTAATGCAAAAGTATTGCGAGGGAACACAAAGAATTGCAAGGTAACGCAAAAGTATTGTGAGGGAATGCAAAAGTATTGCGAGGTAATGCAAAAGTATTGCGAGGTAATGCAAAAGTATTGCGAGGTAACGCAAAGGT
>NW_013955218.1:13262-13786 GCF_001266775.1 Austrofundulus limnaeus
AATGCCTCAGTACCCCCTCCTCAAAAATCGCCTCCTGGCGATCAAAGCCTTTTAGCAGGATTCTCTCTGTAAAAAGAAGTTATCAGGGCCGGGTCCAAAATATGGGCTCTGGGGACCCATGAACGTTCCTCGGGGCCGTAGCCTTCCCAATCCACCAGGAACTGAACCCCACGACCCCGGCGACGTACATCCAGGATCTTTTTGACTGTGTAGATGGGGTCGTTGCCCAGGAACCGGGTGGGTGGAGGGGAGTCGGAAGGAGGGTGTAGTGGGCTGGATTGGACCGGCTTAATCTGTGAGACGTGGAAGGTAGGGTGGACTCTCATGGAGGCAGGTAGTCGTAGTCTGACGGCAGATGGGTTGATTATTTTCTCCACAGTGAAGGGCCCAATGAAACGAGGAGACAATTTCCTGGGGAAATCCTTTAGATTAATATCCCGAGAAGAGAGCCATACCTTCTGTCCGACTGTGTACGAGGGAGCGGAGGATCGGTGTCGGTCAGCATATTTCTTGTTCTGAGCAGC
>NW_013955218.1:14786-15191 GCF_001266775.1 Austrofundulus limnaeus
TTAAAGAAGAGGTGAGTTGTGTGAGGGGTGCTGCAATCTTGCTGTAGTCCTGTATGAATCTGCGGTAAAAGTTGGAAAAACCGAGAAATCTCTGCAGAGTCTTACGATCCGTAGGGGTTGGCCAGTTTGAGACAGCCTGAACTTTTTCTGGGTCTGTACGAAAACGACCTTTTTCCAGGATGAACCCCAGAAAAGACACAGATGTGGTGTGGAACTCACACTTTTCAGCTTTCACAAAAAGTTGATTTTCCCCTAGTCTTTGCAGCACGGCTCGTACATGTTGGTGGTGTTGTTCTTCATTTTCTGAGTAGATCAAGATGTCATCCAGGTATACAAACACAAAGACATTCAAGAAATCACGTAAGACATCATTGATTAGGGCTTGGAAAACCGCTGGTGCATTTG
>NW_013955219.1:0-1306 GCF_001266775.1 Austrofundulus limnaeus
CTGCTGTTCTTATAGTGTTAGCTGATGTTCTTATTGTTTTAGCTGCTGTTCTTATAGTGTTAGCTGATGTTCTTATTGTTTTAGCTGCTGTTATTCTGGTTTTAGCTGCAGTTCTTATAGTGTTAGCTGATGTTGTTATTGTGTTAGCTGCTTTTGTTATTGTTTTAGCTGCTGTTTTTCTGGTTTTAGCTGCTGTTCTTATAGTGTTAGCTGATGTTCTTATAGTGTTAGCTGTTGTTCTTATAGTGTTAGCTGTTGTTCTTATAGTGTTAGCTGATGTTGTTATTGTGTTAGCTGTTGTTCTTATTGTGTTAGCTGATGTTCTTATAGTGTTAGCTGATGTTCTTATAGTGTTAGCTGTTGTTCTTATAGTGTTAGCTGTTGTTCTTATAGTGTTAGCTGATGTTGTTATTGTGTTAGCTGTTGTTCTTATTGTGTTAGCTGATGTTCTTATAGTGTTAGCTGATGTTCTTATTGTGTTAGCTGTTGTTCTTATAGTGTTAGCTGTTGTTCTTATAGTGTTAGTTGCTTTTGTTATTGTTTTAGCTGCTGTTTTTCTGGTTTTAGCTGCTGTTCTTATAGTGTTAGCTGCTTTTCCTATGTGTTTTAGCTGCTGTTCTTCATACTTTCACTTATAGTTTCTGTCGTTCTCAGCAGAAGAACTTGGTTCATATCAGGAAGTGAAACTTCGGCTGATTCTATATTTAAAAGCTAAAGTTTCTGTTGTTTTGTTATGTAACTTCAGAGAAACTTCGACCCGGCTGTGACCCGACGTCTAACGCCGCATGGCATCATAGGAGAATTAAGCTCCGCCCTCAGCCCGGGGGCGAGCGAGGTAAATAACAGGTCTGAGGGTTTCCACGCCGCCGGCCTCGGAGGCCCGGTTCTGATTTTCCAGGTTCTGTAAATAGAACAGATCTTGTCCTGGACCAGAACCACTCAGTGGGTTTGGGTTAACTCAGCTGGCAGCCGAAGCTTTCATTTAGAGGAGCCACAGAAATGTGATGACTGTATCTTCTCAGCTAGAACTTCGTTTTTCTTTCTTCTCACCCCTTGAGAGGAGGGCGGGACGTCGTAGACCCCTTGTGTCCTGAGGTCCATCTGAGACGGGGGGACGTCGTAGACCCCTTGTGTCCTGAGGTCCATCTGAGACGGGGGGACGTCGTAGACCCCTTGTGTCCTGAGGTCCATCTGAGACGGGGGGACGTCGTAGACCCCTTGTGTCCTGAGGTCCATCTGAGACGGGGGGACGTCGTAGACCCCTTGTGTCCTGAGGTCCATCTGAGACGGGGGGACGTCGTAGACC
>NW_013955219.1:1805-4934 GCF_001266775.1 Austrofundulus limnaeus
GGTTAGACGTTTGGTTTTAGCTGTTTCGCTTGGTTAGATATTTGGTGTTAGCTTTTTCCTTGGTTAGACGTTTGGTTTTAGCTGTTTCGCTTGGTTAGATATTTGGTGTTAGCTTTTTCCTTGGTTAGACGTTTGGTTTTAGCTGTTTCGCTTGGTTAGATATTTGGTGTTAGCTTTTTCCTTGGTTAGACGTTTGGTTTTAGCTGTTTCGCTTGGTTAGATATTTGGTGTTAGCTTTTTCCTTGGTTAGACGTTTGGTTTTAGCTTTTTCGCTTGGTTAGACGTTTGGTTTTAGCTGTTTCCCTGGTTAGATGTTTGGTTTTAGCTGTTTCTCTTGGTTAGATGTTTGGTTTTAGCTGTTTCCCTGGTTAGATGTTTGGTTTTAGCTGTTTCCCTTGGTTAGATGTTTGATTTTAGCCGTTTCCTTGTTAGACATTTGGTTTTAGCTGTTTCCTTGGTTAGATGTTTAGTTTTAGCTGTTTCGCGTGGTTAGATGTTTGGTTTTAGCTGTTTCGCTTAGTTAAATGTTTGGTTTTAGCTGGTTCCTTGGTTAGACGTTTGGTTTTAGCCGTTTCCCTGGTTAGATGTTTGCTTTTAGCTGTTTCCCTGGTTAGATGTTTGGTTTTAGCTGTTTCCCTGGTTAGACGTTTGGTTTTAGCTGTTTCGCTTGGTTAGACGTTTGGTTTCAGCTGTTTCGCTGGTTAGATGTTTGGTTTTAGCTGTTTCGCTGGTTAGATGTTTGGTTTTAGCTGTTTTTCTTGGTTAGACGTTTGGTTTTAGCCGTTTCCCTGGTTAGATGTTTGGTTTTATCTGTTTCCCTGGTTAGATGTTTGGTTTTAGCTGTTTCCCTGGTTAGATGTTTGGTTTTAGCTGTTTCCCTGGTTAGACGTTTGGTTTTAGCTGTTTCGCTGGTTCGATGTTTGGTTTCAGCTGTTTGGCTGGTTAGATGTTTGGTTTTAGCTGTTTCGCTGGTTAGATGTTTGGTTTTAGCTGTTTCGCTGGTTAGATGTTTGGTTTTAGCTGTTTTGCTTGGTTAGACGTTTGGTTTTAGCTGTTTCGCTTGGTTAGATATTTGGTGTTAGCTTTTTCCTTGGTTAGACGTTTGGTTTTAGCTGTTTCGCTTGGTTAGATGTTTGGTGTTAGCTTTTTCCTTGGTTAGATGTTTGGTTTTAGCTGTTTCTTGATTAGATGTTCGGTTTTAGCTGTTTCCTTGTTAAACATTTGGTTTTAGCTGTTTCTGGACGATGATGCTGTGGGACCTACCCCCTGTGTCCTGCTGGGGGGGACGTCGTAGATGCTCTGCTGGTTCTGTTGAGCCGGGCTGAAGGTGTAGGACTGTCCTACTCTGGTTGGGGTCACCATCTGTCCACAGAAAGATGGAGACAAATATTAAGGACAACTGGACCCACGCTCAGAGACTCTGCTGTCTTTGGACCGGGTCTTACTCCTCGTCCCCCTCACCACCTCCTCGTCCCCCTCACCACCTCCTCATCCCCCTCACCACCTCCTCGTCCCCCTCACCACCTCCTCGCCCCCTCACCACCTCCTCGTCCCCCTCAGCCCTCCTTGTCTCGGCTGACAGAGACAAAGACCTGAGGAATGCTGGGAATGTCCTCCTCTGTCCTCGTCAAGAAACAGAACCACATGCTGGACCTCCGGTCTGAGACTTGTGGGACGACTTTAGACCCTGCGTCAACTCTGGATGTTTAACACTTGTAACAGTAGCTTAAGGTAGCTAAACACCAGCTAAAAGAAACTAAACATTAGCTAAACCTAGCAGAACTTAAAGTTAAATGTGAGCAAAGGGTAGCTAACAGCTACATATAGATAAAAGACTTCTAAAAGTATCTAAAGGCTAACTAACAGCTAAAGGTATCAGCATGCTAACCACAAGCTAAAGGTATCAATAGGCTAATCAGAAGCTAAAAGCATCAACAGACTAATCAGAAGCTAAAGGTATCAATAGACTAACCAAAAGCTAAAGATATCAACATGCTAACCACAAGCTAAAGGTATCAACATGCTAACCACAAGCTAAAAGTACCAACACGCTAACCACAAGCTAAAGGTATCAACAGGCTAATCACAAGCTAAAGGTATCAACAGGCTAACCACAAGCTAAAGGTATCAACAGGCTAACCACAAGCTAAAGGTAAGTAGCTGAATGTCCTATCATCATCTCTGGTCCAGTGGAACATTTTTGACCTCAGAACGGTTCTGATGGAGGCTCGGATGTTTTTTCTAAAACTTCTCTGGAAATAAGCTGAAGCAACAGGAAGTGGGAGGAGCTAAACTCCAGGAGCCTTCTATGGAAAGGAATGCCATTCATCTGAGCCGGAGTCTGACTAACGGTAGTCCATGTGGTTCTCATCAGTCCGATCAGAACCGGATGATCTCAGGAGCTCATAGCTGGGATTCCTGCGCGTGTGTTCATCACACAGAGAGGTTCTGTTGGGTCCGAGCCGGGTCCAGTGAGGTAAAGTATCTAAAATGAGCCGAGACGTGAACAAACAGCATTCTTAACCATTTAGAGCTCAGCTGGTGGAAACTGTGGCTCAGAACCAGAACCTCTAAAGAACATGTGTCCAAGTGGAGGCCCGCGGGCCAGATATGAGACACGGATTTATTGTTTATAACAAAATGTTTGTAAACAAATATAATATTTAACATTTTAGCTTCAAGGCTAGAGATCCAGTTCCTGCAGGTCCAGCCTGAGCTCAGAACATGACGTCCCTCTGAACCACCTTTGACCTTCATGTCGTTCCTGAGCTCCTTTCGGCTCGTCTCCCGAGTAATAACTGCAGGGTAAATATTTACAGCCGACAGCGGGGTGACGACATCACAAGCAGCCGAAGGAACTGAGCAAACATTTTCTCCCACCAAGGCAGAGCTTCAGATTCCTGCATGAGCCGAAAGTATCGGCCCTAAAGCTTTGTTTACTCAGCTAAAACCTGTTTACAACAAAACCATCAGCTAAAACCTGTTTACAAGAAACTATCAGCTAAAACCTGTTTACAACAAAACCATCAGCTAAAACCTGTTTACAAGAAACTATCAGCTAAAACCTGTTTACAACAAAACCATCAGCTAAAACCTGTTTACAAGAAACTATCAGCTAAAACCTGTTTA
>NW_013955219.1:5670-6724 GCF_001266775.1 Austrofundulus limnaeus
GATAAATGGGCCGTGTGAATGTTCTGGTAGGACGGGCTGAAGGTTCTGGTAGGACGGGCTGAAGGTTCTGGTAGGACGGGCTGAAGGTTCTGGTAGGACGGGCTGAAGGTTCTGGTAGGATGGGCTGAAGGTTCTGGTAGGATGGGCTGAAGGTTCTGGTAGGACGGGCTGAAGGTTCTGGTAGGACGGGCTGAAGGTTCTGGTAGGATGGGCTGAAGGTTCTGGTAGGACGGGCTCTTGGGGAAAACGGTCCAGAGCTCAGAGTACAGGGCTCGTTTCTTTCATTCGGACACTGCAGCCTCTGAGAACGTGACCCGGCTCAGGTTCTGAGCTGCTGTGAATCTATACCTGCTGACAGAACCGGGCCCAGGACCGACTGGAAACAATGATTTTCATCTAATCGATTTTAAACCTTTAACTCTGGGTTGGTCCTTCAATCAACCCAGAGTTAAAACCATCCTTAAAGCAGCGTTTTAATCTATGAGGAGCAGTACGTCCTGATTGGTCCTCCCAACGTTAAACATGACATCATCGTTACTGATTCATGAGCTGCGAGACAATCTGTCTGCAGTCAGAGACCCGCTTTAACCACAACCAGAACCTGACACAACCAGAACCCTGACACAACCAGAACCCTGTCACAACCAGAACCCTGTCACAACCAGAACCCTGTCACAACCAGAACCCTGTCACAACCAGAACCTGACACAACCAGGGAGTTTCCCTGTTGACAATCCATCATGTCACCCTTCATCCAGCCTGTGGCTTCAACATGAAGGAGGTGACGGTTTAACGTTAAACACCCAACAGCTGAAGTTCGGCTGAGAATCATTAGATCACATCGAGCTGCAGGCGTGTGAACACATCACTGTACCTGAACACATCACTGTACCTGAACACATCACTGTACCTGAACACATCACTGTACCTGAACACATCACTGTACCTGAACACATCAGTGTACCTGAACACATCACTGTACCTGAACACATCACTGTACCTGAACACATCTGTGTACCTGAACACATCACTGTACCTGAACACATCACTGTAC
>NW_013955219.1:7349-8461 GCF_001266775.1 Austrofundulus limnaeus
ACACACACACACACACACACACACACACACACACACACACACACACACACACACACACGTCACTGCTCGCCACTGATCGATTGCTCTATTTACGCTGATCACTGTTGTCATAGAGACCAGCAGTCCCTGCACCTCCCTGTCATCATCATCATCATCCTCATCCTCATCTTCCTCCTGCTCTGTGGTGACTCAGCACTCAGCAGGACAGTGAGTCAGCACAGACCTGGACCCAACAGGAACCAGGAGGCCCAAACAGAGCTTCTGATTGGCTGAGGGAACAGTGTTTGGTGACAGAAAGCTCATCACCCACCACCTCAACCTGTTGCTGCTCCAAGTCTGAGCTGAGGATGACTCTCAGCTACTACCACAACTAACATCTGCTGTAAAACTGAAGTGGAGCTTTTAGAACAAGGCGACATCTTTTATAACCTGTTTAGACATTTGTATTGCTCAGCTGTTACACGTGTTATTACCCATGTTATTACCTGTATTATTACCTGTTATTACCTGTATTATTACCCATTATTACCTGTGTTATTACCCATCATTACCGTGTTATTACCTGTGTTATTACCTGTATTATCACCTATGTTCTTACCTGTATTATTACCTGTGTTATTACCTGTATTATTACCTGTGTTATTACCTATATTATTACCCATTATTACCTGTATTATTACCCGTTGTTACCAGTGTTATTACCTATATTATCACCTGTATTATTACCCATTATTACCTGTGTTATTACCTGTATTATTACCCGTTGTTACCTGTGTTATTACCTATATTATCACCTGTATTATTACCCATTATTACCTGTGTTATTACCCATTATTACCGTGTTATTACCTGTGTTATTACCTGTACTATTAACTGTATTATTACCTGTGTTATTACCTGTATTATTACCTGTTATTACCTGTATTATCACCTATGTTATTACCTGTGTTATTACCTGTATTATTACCCGTTTTTACCTGTATTATTACCTGTATTATTACCCATTTTTACCTGTGTTATTACCTGTATTATTACCCGTTATTACATGTATTATCTATATTATCACCTGTATTATCACCTGTATTATTACCTGTATTATTACCCGTTATTAC
>NW_013955219.1:9333-10491 GCF_001266775.1 Austrofundulus limnaeus
GGTCTGATCTTCAGGCTTTTATTTAGGAAACACCCAGAGCTTGTTTCAGTGTAAACCTGCTGTTGACACCCAGAGCTTGTTTCAGTGTAAACCTGCTGTTGACACCCAGAGCTTGTTTCAGTGTAAACCTGCTGCAGACACCCAGAGCTTGTTTCAGTGTAAACCTGCTGTTGACACCCAGAGCTTGTTTCAGTGTAAACCTGCTGCAGACACCCAGAGCTTGTTTCAGTGTAAACCTGCTGTTGACACCCAGAGCTTGTTTCAGTGTAAACCTGCTGCAGACAGGGACAAAAAGGACAGAAAACTAAAACAGACGAGACGTTTAGGAGAAGAATCGACAGGTTTTAATTTTCATGAAGTAAAAATCTGTTTGTTTCTCTGCAGATCAGCAGATTCTGACTGAACCACCTGCAGAACCTGCAGCTGGACGTTTCACAGCTCAGTCGATCTGCTTCTCTGTGTCTGAACCGTGAGACTCAGAGTGTTTGGGTCGGATCCAGAACTCTAAACCCAGCTGCTGCTGCTGCATCAGCACCGCTGCAGAGGAGCACAGAACTCTGTGATTTATGGGTTATAAAACAGCTGCAGCTGGACCAGGTCCACCAGACCAGATCCACCAGGTCCACCGGACCGGGCCCACCAGGTCCACCGGACCAAATCCTCCAGATCCACTTAAGCCAGACCAGGTCCAGTTCAGCTGGAACAGAACTAATAGTTTTTATGGGAAATTTCAGATCCTTCATTCTGAAGTGGGACTCATCAGTGAGAATCTCCTCCATCTGACCAGAACTGGTCTCCTCAGGTCCTGTAGACCTGGCCTCCTCAGGTAGACCTGGTCTCCTCAGGTCCTGTAGACCTGGCCTCCTCAGGTAGACCTGGTCTCCTCAGGTCCTGTAGACCTGGTCTCCTCAGGTCCTGTAGACCTGGCCTCCTCAGGTAGACCTGGTCTCCTCAGGTCCTGTAGATCTGGTCTCCTCAGGTCCTGTAGACCTGGTCTCCTCAGGTCCTGTAGATCTGGTCTCCTCAGGTCCTGTAGATCTGGTCTCCTCAGGTCCTGTAGACCTGGTCTCCTCAGGTCCAGATGTTCTCAGACCTGGTCTCCTCAGGTCCAGATGTTCTCAGACCTGGTCTCCTCAGGTCCAGATGTTCAGACTGGTG
>NW_013955219.1:11491-12905 GCF_001266775.1 Austrofundulus limnaeus
CCCCTCTGTTCTCCCGTTACTTCCTGTTCTCCCGTTCCCCTCTGTTCTCCTGTTACTTCCTGTTCTCCCGTTACTTCCTGTTCTCCTGTTACTTCCTGTTCTCCCGTTACTTCCTGTTCTCCTGTTACTTCCTGTTCTCCCGTTACTTCCTGTTCTCCCGTTACTTCTTGTTCTCCCGTTACTTCCTGTTCTCCCGTTACTTCCTGTTCTCCTGTTACTTCCTGTTCTCCCGTTACTTCCTGTTCTCCTGTTACTTCCTGTTCTCCTGTTACTTCCTGTTCTCCTGTCACTTCCTGTTCTCCTCTTACTTCCAGTTCTCCTCTTACTTCCTGTTCTCCTGTTACTTCCTGTTCTCCTGCATCGTTTTAATAACTAATCTGAATTCTTCCTTCTAGATTAAACAAACCTTTAATGACTCTCTGCCCCTGTAGTCCAGTCATACCTGAACAAACACCTGGTCAGAGGAGCTTTTACTGAGTAAAATAAACTCTTTACAGACTGAGTTTAATACATTTACTCATCAGTTAAAATATTAACCAGATGACAGGTAAACAGCTGTTAACTAGAGGTGACAGATCGAGTGACTTCACTGAAATCTGAAGCTGAAACTGAGTTAAAGCTAAAAGAACTCTAGCTAAAAGCTAATTGTAGGAAAATGCTAGCTAAAGTAACAAAGAATTAGTTTTGTATAGAAGCTAAATGAAACAAAAATGTTAGCTGAAAGTTTACAAAGACATTAGAAGCTAAAGTAAAGTATCAAAACGCTGGCTAAAAGTGTAAAGGTACCTACAACCCCAAAGTAGCAGAACAGTAGCTAAAAGCTAAGCCTAACAGAATGATAGCTGCAAGCATCTAGTGGCACAACTTAAGTCAAAAGTGCAGGTGCAACAGCTAAAAGTAAAGGTACTAAAAGCTAAACCTGAGAACAGTAGCTAAATGTAGCACAAACAGCTAAAAGTAAGAGTACTAAAAGATAAACCTGAGAACAGTAGCTAAATGTAGCACAAACAGCTAAAATTAAGAGTACTAAAAGCTAAACCTGAGAGCAGTAGCTAAATGTAGCACACAAACAGCTAAAAGTAAGAGTACTAAAAGATAAACCTGAGAACAGTAGCTAAATGTAGCACACAAACAGCTAAAAGTAAGAATACTAAAAGCTAATCCTGAGAACAGTAGCTAAATGTAGCACACAAACAGCTAAAAGTAAGAGTACTAAAAGCTAAACCTGAGAACAGTAGCTAAATGTAGCACACAAACAGCTAAAAGTAAGAGTACTAAAAGCTAAACCTGAGAACAGTAGCTAAATGTAGCACATAAACAGCTAAAAGTAAGAGTACTAAAAGCTAAACCTGAGAACAGTAGCTAAATGTAGCACATAAACAGCTAAAAGAGTACTAAAAGCTAAACCTGAGAA
>NW_013955219.1:13905-14410 GCF_001266775.1 Austrofundulus limnaeus
ACATTTAGCTTTTATTTAGCTTTTCTATTGTCTAGCTTTTTTAGCTTTTGCTATTTTTATCTTTTATTTAGCTTTTTTATCTTTATCTTTTCTTACATTTAGCTTTTATTTAGACTTTGTGACATTTAGCTTTTAGCTAATCTTTGTGGCATTTAGCTGTTAGCTCATTGTGATGTTTGGCTTGTGTTTTGATTGCTTTAGCTTTAATAGTTCATTTTCAGCTCCTTCAGCAGATTTCAGCAGTCGTTCAGCGCTGTGTTTTCACAGGAACCAGATCTGGCTTTCAGGTTTTATGGGGTGCCAGCGCTGAGGTTTCTGGCTCAGCGTGTTCAGTTTTATGATATTTATTCGGCTCCTGCAGCTTTTTCCTGGAGTTCTGGACGTCCTCGGCGGTTTCCAGGCTCTAACCGCCACTAAATTACAGCTCTGAGCTGCTGCTGGCCACGCCAAAGACCTGTGTTTTCCACGTTACAGCTCAGGTTCTGCTCTGCCTCTGGTCCTGATC
>NW_013955220.1:0-647 GCF_001266775.1 Austrofundulus limnaeus
ATGTTTGACTGTGTAACTTTACAAACAGCAGCCCACAGCTGTGGCTGTTTCTCATCAGATAATAAAGTGTTTGCCAGGTGAACATACCTGCACTGGGTGTGGGTCAGACCCTGTCAGAGTCTTCTGTTAGAACAGCTTTAAGGGCTGAACTTTGACAACCACAACAACAACAAAACTGAATATTACATTTCTGATAAGAATATTAAATATTTATTCACAGTTTAACTGATTTAAGTCATTGTCTTTCACAGATGGTAGACATATTGCACACAGACGTGTCTGCAACAACTCTGAGACTGTTTTAAAGATCGTTTTTACCACGAATCGTTCAAACACTTGAACTTTACAGAAGCAGACTGGCTCTGTGGTTCTGCAGTCAGATCCACGTCTTTAGTTTTTAAATCAACAAGCTGTTAACTAAAACATGTAGTCCTTTTCTAAACCTGCAACAAACAATTAGCTTTATTTGACTAAAAATAAAAACAGTGCTCTTTGTTGTACACAGGTAAAAGTCCAGTACAGAACATACACACAGTCTGATACAGCTATCTTTGTAGGGACCTCACATTGACTTCTATTACATTTCTACAGCCTAACCCTAAAACTAACCCTAAACTAACCTCACAGGTACCTACCTGACCCTAAAC
>NW_013955220.1:1647-2393 GCF_001266775.1 Austrofundulus limnaeus
ACACACACACACACACACACACACACAACATAGGGAATATTGTTAGTCTGGTCCTTGATGTCATCAAACAAATATATAAAAATATATTTTGTTTGATGACATCAAGGACCAGACTAACAATCAATCAATCAATCAAAACTTTATTTATACAGGACTTTACAACCCAAGGCAACCAAAGTGCTGCACAGCAAACACTAAAAACATTTTAAAATAAAAATAAAACAATCACAACTATCTAACCAGGCTAAGCGGCCACTTCGGGCCCCTGAACCATATTTTGCTCGTGTGCTTTACAGTGATTAACCTCAGCTGAAAGTTATACAGTTTTTAAGTTGCAACAATAAAGAAGAAATGTTGCAACTTTAGAAGGACGTGTTGAAATAAAGAAAGCCAAGAAGAAGAAAGCTCTGACTGGATACAAGGAGATTACTGAGCAAACAAACCTGTTAGAGCGCTCTCACCCAGTCCAGGTCCAGAAGTCCAACACTGCAGGAGAAAAAAGTACTTCCTCCTCTGCTGGAGTCCACCTGTCTTAAAGTGAAAGAAGAAAAACACAAGTCTTTGTCTCTGTGTCCGAGTTCAACGTGTCCAAAGATAAAAAAGCTTCAACTTCTCCCCCGAAGTCTGTTTTTCTCCTGTCTGGTCAGATACTCTCACTTCTGTTCTAAACTCAGCTCAGAGCAGTGTGTGTGTCTGTGTGTGTGCAGTGTGTGTGTCTGTGTGTGTGCAGTGTGTGTGTCTGTGTG
>NW_013955220.1:2960-5224 GCF_001266775.1 Austrofundulus limnaeus
CACACACACAGACACACAGACACACACACAGACACACACTTACACACACACACATTCCACCAGCAGGAGTTCACCTGTGTGGACTTGACACTCCCTCCCAGTCTCCTGGGAGTGGCTCAGAGAGCAGAACCTGCCTGCAGGCCATGTAAACTGTGTTTACTCAGTCCTGTCCTGCTAACAGCTACACTTTCTGCTCAGCACTGATCTCATTTAACACGATGACGTCACAAAAACACCCTGTACACCTCACCTTCTCTCAGCTTGATTAGCACAGTTCTTCATTTAATAAAGAAATGAAGGGTCTCTGCAGCACACTGAACCTTTAAACTGTTGGACTTCTGTAGACCTTTACAAACACAGCTCTCAGTCTGATAAAATCTACTTTACACACTGCAAAAAACAAGTTTTAAAATCTTATATCAGCCAAAAAGTCTTTTTGATCTTGTTTTGAGACTGATTTACTAAACAAGAACTGATTGTGTAAGAATAATCATCTTGTTTTCAGAATGTGTAAGATTATTTGTCTTGTTAGTCTGAAAATTTGACTCTAATTAAGTCAAACATTTCTGCCAGTGGAGTAAGAACATTTTACTTGGTAAGATTCTTGAAATACTTGATTTGACTGTTTTTTTCTTATTTCAAGAATAATCCAGCGCCTCTAGTGTTCAGACATGGAACTGCATCCAGCATCGCTGGATGCAGTTCCATGTCTAAACACTAGAGGCGCTATAGAGCTTAAAAGTCCAGCATAAATCAAGCTGATAAAAATACTTGATTTGACTCATTTTTTTCTTATTTAAAGAATCTTACCAAGTAAAATGTTCTTACTCCACTGGCAGAAATGTTTGACTTAATTAGAGTCAAATTTTCAGACTAACAAGACAAATAATCTTACACATTCTGAAAACAAGATGATTATTCTTACACAATCAGTTCTTGTTTAGTAAATCAGTCTCAAAACAAGATCAAAAAGACTTTTAGGCTGATATAAGRTTTTAAAACTTGGTTAGGTGGACAGTTTTTGYAGCGGCAYGGCTCAGYTTGGAGAGACTGCCACTAAATATTCACCCGTTTTGTCACAGTTTTGTGTCGCAGCCCAGTGAGTTCCCACCAGAAGCAGARACAAGCAGATCGGAGGAGTTTTTAATTCATACATTCACTGGAAATGAAAACAACGTGACGTCTTGTGTTGAACACGTTACACCAGGCTCTTTAAAAACAGATATTAGTCTTTTTTATCTCCTCCTGACTGACTCAAATAAAAAAAAAATTGTTTTGAGCCTTAAAGTTTTTGTTTTTTCAATGGATATCATAAGAGGTGCTCCTTTTCCTGTGGGCATCCTGTTAAAGAGATCTTAAACTCCACGTTTCTTAAACAACAGTTACAAAAAGAGGATTAAAGTTCGGACAGTAATGATTTACACCAGCGCTGGATATCAAACTCAGAACTTCACATTAATGTWATATAATTTGGTCAAAGTGTTTGTTTGTAACACAGGTGTGCTTTGACCACCTGAACCCTGACTTCTTGTTCCGACCACTCGCAGGCTGTTTTAACTCTGTTAGAGCTGCAGCGAGACATAGATGTGGTTTTACTCTACGTAAGGCTGGTTTATCCTTCACAGATCAGTGATTACATCATTCCAGACGTCTTTTTCTTACTGTTTATACAAGACGCTGGGAATAAATCCCTCCCACAGCACTCCAAACTACAATGTCTCGACGTGCGAGACATTTAAAGACAGCCTTGTGCTGTTAGATGGTATAAACAGATGGAGATAACCGTTGTGCTACATTAATAAACGTCTGCAAGCGGCGGACCATTTTTAGCAAAACGCCATGCAGGACGCTCGGCATGTCCGTAAAGTTCGGACCAATCACAACGCGAGCTGCGTTGGTTTGCACGACAGTGTTTTCTGGGGGCAATGTATGGAAGTTATGCTTTTTTATCATGCAAGACTGTAAGAGACGTGAGAATGGAAGCATATATCAGCCTTTAGCTTGATTTAGCTCTGGAATAGTGCGTCAACAAGCAGTGGACAACCAGGGACAAATCAGTGTGAGCAAAACACTGCCAGGTGTTGCATGATGTGATTGAAGCCACACAATCATCAACACTAAGTTAAAAATAATTCTACTTGTTCTCTGCTAAACCTTTAACCTAATTTTAATCTATCTCCAGAGAACATTTTGTTTGGGCCTGTCGATTAAGACAATACACTGCAAAAACTGTTTACCTAACCAAGTTTTAATGTGTTCATGTG
>NW_013955220.1:6224-12241 GCF_001266775.1 Austrofundulus limnaeus
ATTTATCCCATTTAAAACTGTTCACAATTACATCTTAGTTTTTAGTTTTTTTCATCACACAATGAAAGCTGAATGCATTTTAGTTTATCCTGACAAATGAGAAAAGATATGCGGATAAAATAATATTCAGTCGTTTGTGTTTTTTGCTTTCCATGACACAAAATAATCGTGGGCATGCACAAAATAAGCTTCTACGTCATTTTTCTAAAACCACTATATTTTATTCAAACAAACCAACTAATTATGAGATTTTTACTATCTCAATTTCAGTATGCAGAGTTTGCGCTGTTAAAATTCTCAAATTTCTCAACAAAACACAGTTTGTGGATCCAAAGAGTGCAAACACAACAAAGTATGTTATTATTATTATTATTATTATTATTATTATTATTATTATTGGAGTAGTGCTAATGGGGTTAAATCTGTAACAGTTGAAGCACCTCTAACTAATCCTACAGCACTGTTGATGAAAGCTACCACTAGTTTAAGGGCAAATTTATATAACAAAGAAGAAACAATTATTTGGAAACAAATTTTAAGTATTACCTACAACACATAGAGCTGCAGGTAAGACTTATACCGCCTTGATATGCAAACAAAGACAAAGACATGTGTTCATGCCTTGCAACTCATATTTGTTGCTTTTCAGTTTTGTTTGATTAAAGAAAATCTCAAGGATCTAAAAGCATCAGTGAGAATCTTGCTTGTTTTTGGTTTCAGTACCTTCATTCATGATATGTCAGTGGAGTTTTCTGTAATTTTATTTAAACAAAAACTGCACTGAAGAGAGGCAAAAAATAAAACAAAACTACATCCAGTCCCTCACTAATCGTATACATTTAATCATCTGTCCATAAGATGCCTTAAAGATTTCAGTTTACTTGATGTGTGAGCAAAATTAACAAGGCAAAACATGAACCGTGCTGAGTTTATTTTGTGGCTAATCTCTTCTGCAGGGATCGCCCATCAAGTGAACTCAAACAATAGATTTACTCCAGATGTCTTTGATATCAGGAAAGTAAGACCTCAGAGCTGCTCCAGTCCCACACTGGGATTAAGGTGTATGATATGAATGTAAAAGCAAATGTGAAGCTTCAGTTCATTTTAATTTATCTTTGCAATAGGTCAATCCAACACCAGAGCCAAAGGCTATGTTGATGTCCTCTAAGATCAAACTCAAATTCCAGCCTCCACTAGCAGGAAGGACAAAGTGTCCATCTTTAGTGGACTTTCTTCAGACACTGCAGCGAAATCCAAGAAAGGTTGTTGCTGCGTTCTTTTGCACAGAATTTAAAATGTTTTTATTAAGTAATGTGAAGCACATTATAACAGTTGTAACAACATTCCCTGCGAGTATTTTAACAGTTTCAGTTTTTATTTGAATCTGCTGTAATTCATGTCATCTTGTTCGATTTTCACATCCCAGCTGTTCACCAGAAAGGTAATTGCTTCTCTCTTGCCTCTTTCCACTTCTTGTACTGAAAAAAATGAACACATCGGAGCCTGAGTGTAATAAGCGTGTTCGCTCAGCTTCAGCTGTGTCACATGAGCGTGTGCGAGCAGAGTGGACGTACAAGGCTGGATGTGGGGGTCCGCTGGGAGCATCTCTGGGCGGACAGCTCGGCGCATCTCTGTTCATAGAGGTCCTTTTCCCTTTTGGCTTGTCGGTAATATTCAGCCTTGTCCTCATCGGACAGAGACTTCCACTGTGGACAGAAGACATGAGACTGAAAACAGCTCCAGGTACACATCCACCCACTGATCTGTACAAACTCCCATGGTGAGTTTGGATTATAATGTGTGTTTTGAACAGAGCATTATTTTATGTTCATGCAACAATAAAGTAAACAGTGTCAGTTTTTACTTTCTTTCTGAGGGTTCCGTCCATAGTTTGAGAGATTTTATCCTGTAGCTCAGCCATCCCCTTCAACTTCTGCTTTTTTGAAAACAACCTAAAGGCATTCAGAGACTTTTTCACGTTTGTCTTCCTTGGATTCTTTCTAGAGGAGCGAAACAGAAAAGAAACTGCACTTATAGAGCTCGCGTGTCATCACGGTGACAGACTGAGTGACGATCAAGAGGTTTTAAGTTGACTTGAGCTGCGACTGAAGCCCGGAGACTCCCGATCCACAGACGCAGATCAGAAGCAGTCAAGAGTGAAGAAACAAGGAGTCCAAACTTACACTGAGCGGCGGGCGTTCAAAGGAGCAGCAGCAGGATGAACCTGATGCAACATCTCTCCATTCCTGCCCACATGCACCCATACACGTTAGATAACATGAACACAAACATTTGACGCGCACACAAACGTGCAAAGGCTCAGCAAATGATGCTTAATTCATTTAGAAACCAGCCAAACTTACCCTGTACCCATGTAGGGAGCAACAACAGGAAGAATCACATGCTGCATCGGTCCATTCCTGCCCACATAAACACACACGTACAATGACATGCACATTTTTTTTGCAAGGGGTTGCACAATTTTTAAATTCAAATACAAAATCCAAGACGGCCACCAAAGCTAAATTCAAATGGCTGTAACTCAGCTATTTTTAGTCATAATGAGCTGAAATATGGGAGCTGTGATCACCATATAGTCATTAGTTTAAAATGGCGGCTACATTTTTTTTTTTTTTTGTCAGGGTTTCCTATGCCTTGGCAGAGACTACTCTTTCTGGGGTCAAACACACAAAATAAAACATGAAAATGAAACAACACAATCAATAAATGAACACATTTAAAATGTAACTTTTCTGGTTGTCATTGCGATGTCTGGCCACAAGATGCCGCCCAATATTTTTTGTATTTGGTTGTTTTAAATTATTTCAGTGGTTCGGAAAAGTTTTTTTTTCTTTTAATCTTCATACACTGATATCTTCCTTCACTTCATAGATATTTACTTATTTTATGCTTTAACTGCCCACCTTTGAAACGCCACATTTGATCTCCACCCACTTGTCAATCATTTGGGGGTGGCACCTGGGGGTGGCATGTCAAGTGCTAACCCTAACTCTGGTTCCACCCCTGGGTTCAGAAATGATGTTTTATCAATTCAGATTCAGAAACCAATCAAACTTACACTGCAATGGGGGTGATCATATACTGCCTCGCTCCATTCCTGCTCACAAACACACACACAAACACATCAGGGGTGGGCAATCCTGGTCCTCGAGGGCCGCAGCCCTGCAGGTTTTATGTTTTTCCCTGCTCCAACACACCTGATTCAGACATTGAATTACCAAGTTCTGCAGTATGGAGGACTGACACTGACATAACTAGAAAAAAAAATCAGAAATATATAAATGGACCAATAAATAAATTCAATTAAAAATGTGCCAATTAAATTTAAAAAGCAGAGCTTTACCTCACTTTTTACAATTTAACTGACCTTCATAATTATTTTTCCAACTTAGTTCCAACTAATAATATATTTTTGCACATAATTTACATTTTACCTATTTTTGCAAAAATATATTATTTGTTGGATCGAAGTTGGAAAAATAAATATAAAAGTCAATTAAATTAAAATGTGAGGTAAAGCCCTCCTTTTTCACTTTAAATGGCACATTTTTTATTGTATTTATTTATTTATTTAGCTCTCTCTCTCTCTCTCTCTCTCTCTCTCTCTCTCTCTCTCTCTCTCTCTATATATATATATATATATATATATATATACACTTTAAATAAAATTCTCCTTTTTGAATTATATTGGTGCACTTTAAGTATTTATTTATTTATTTATTAGTCAGTTTATATATTTCTGCTTTTATTTTTAATTATGTCAGTTTCGGTCCTCCGTATTGCAGAAGCCTGAAAATCACCCATTCATTCAAATCAGGTGTGTTTGAGCAGAGAAAAAAGTAAAACATGCAGGGCTGCAGCCCTCGAGCACCAGGATTGCCCACCCCTGCATTAGATAATACTCACACAAACAAAGGCACAACAGCTTATTTCTATTGGTCATTGTGTGTTTAACTTACAGCAGTTGAACAGGATACACGGGGATAAGAGGCTGAAGGACCACAATTGTGCGTATCCCCTGTAGAGAGAGACACACACACACACACACACACACACACACACACACACACACACACACACACACACACACACACACACACACACACACACAATCTCGTACATTCTATCTTTATGGGGACTTTTCTACAGCCTACCCCTGACCACCAACCCTAACCTCACTACATGACCCCAAAACTAACCTAAACTCAATTCACATCTTAGTCCTAAACTTAACCCGCGGCTCACCAATGGTGTTTCTGACAGAGCAGAACGAAAAAAAAAAAAAACCTGAGTGTAAAATGTTCAAAAAACGTGCTATTATTGAATGAGGTTCACTTGAGTGGAGATGATTGAAATGATGTGCATTCATGTCTGACACATAAGGTAGGTGTTCATTCATTCGGTGCCACAATCAACCTGGCTACAGTAGCATTACACTACTTATTTCTGGAACACATGATTTAAACCGTGTGCTACTATGATACATAGTGCTGCCATCAGGTTTCTGCATAAAGCATTAAATGATAAGCAGTAATAATACAAGTCTGTTTAAAAATAAAAGACATTTTAAGACCTTTAAGACATAGTAAAATGTTTTCTGTGAATTAAATGCTAAGAGCAGGAACCAGAGTCTCAAAATATGGAACATATCAGGATTTTTCATGTTGCTACGTTTGGTGCTAACATAAAATACAATAAAATAAAAACCTTACTGGCCTTAGGTACTAGACTCAGGTTCCCATAAGTAACATTAGGTTCCCACAAGTAGGTGTGTATACAAAAAAAAAAAAAAAAAAAAAAAAAAAAACTGTCCCACAACGTAGGGAATACCAGTCCCAGGAAAATGTCCTCACCTTGTTTGCTAAAATCATATGACGGTCCTCACTCTGTAGCTGAAGAAACAAGCACACACACATATGCACACACATTATGCTTACACTTCCGCTTCTATTTTAGAAAAAAAAAAAACTGAAACTGCTGAAATTTACAGCAATGACATAAATGTGAACTACAGGTTTTGGGGGACCTTTTGAAATCTATCCCTTCTCTCTGTCAGAGTCTCACCTCTTCCTGTCCATGTCCCCATCTCTGTTCCTGTCCATGAGCACCTGCTGTGCTGTTCAGGTGAGTCTCCTGCAGGCTGCGTGGAACAACTGATGGGATATCGGGAGCAGCTCCCATAGGAGTGCACCCACTGTACGCTCCATTATGCATCCACTCTGTCTGAGGGAGGGGGCTTGGGTCAGACTCAGCAGGGTCAAGAGGAGGAGAGGATGAAGGGTTTAGAGGAGGGGTGGAAGCATCACCCAGTTCCACCATCATCTTTTGGGTGATGGAAAACACCTCCGCCCACTCCATCACCTCTGTATTCCTTTTAGAGTCTTCGATCTGGTCCATGTTGGCAACTTCTGATTCAGTCATGCAGATCTTTCAAAAGATTGATGGTCTGATGTTAGAAACTCAGTACAAAGCTGCTTTACAGCCTCTCAATTATCAAACATTATTCATCATCTGATAGCTAACTGTGATTACTGCAGCAAGAAACATCCAATCTGAAGAACAAAACTTTATTACACAACTCTCAATGTCTGCAGCAACAGACTGTTTCAACCAGAGTTGTAAAGTAACTAAGTACAAATACTTTGTTACTGTAATTAAGTAGAATTTTTGGATGTCTGTACTTTATTTGAGTAATAATTTTTCAGTGTACTTTTAACTTTTACTCGTTACATTTTTAACACAATTATCTGTACTTTCTTCTCACTACATTTTTTAAAAAAGGTGTAGAAACACTGCAAAAACTGTCCACCTAACCAAGTTTTAATATCTTATATCAGCCAAAAAGCTTTTTTGATCTTGTTTTGAGACTGATTTACTAAATAAGAACTGATTGTGTAAGAATAATAATCTTAGTTTCAGAATGTGTCAGATTATTTGTCTTGTTATTCTAAAAATTTGACTCAAATTAAGTCAAAATTTCTGCCAATGGAGGAAGA
>NW_013955221.1:0-1538 GCF_001266775.1 Austrofundulus limnaeus
CATTAGCACCTCTAGTAATATATTTACTGAGAAAAATGGTGACGTGTTCAATACTTATTTTACCTGCTGTATCCAGCATCAAACTAATGATTCAGATTAGTTGGAAAATATCAGCATATATAAATATTGGCAGAACAAAAGTTTCCCTTCTAATAAAATGTGTTTCTTTCCTGAAATTTAAGTTCATTGTTGCTTCTGGAGAAATGTTCTGGAGTCTTTCAAAGGTTACCTGATCAGCAACATATGCCTCTGCAAACGTGGTTAGCATTAGCATGAAGTTCAAAACGGTCTAAATGGAGATTTTTACCATCTGGAGCATGAAGAACTGTGAATAAGTGGAACAACCCACCTCCTTACCGTGTACAGTTTTTAAACATATATTTAGTGCAGTATTTCTTCCTGAAAAGCACAGCAGAAGAATGCCAATCAGTCAGGATGTTGYTGACCTAACAGCAAAGAAGTGTACCATGGTTGATTAACAGACAGGAATGTATTGTGACCCATGAAAAACATCTGAAGGTGTCTTTAGCCTAGGCTAACAGGAGGTAATGAGGACCAGGATGGACCCCTAACAGCACTAACTAGCTCTGACATGGGGTCACATGTCTGACTGCAGTCCCAACAGCAGGGCTCTATGATATGAAGTTTTCTGGCTGATTTGTCATCTCGACAGACTAATGTCATTATTTACAGCTGGCTAATCTAAGCAGTGAAGAAAAACACACAATGGGAGCTGGATATTTAAAAAAGTAACAGATCTAAGTGACTGCACAGAGAAGATCTGGTAAAGTTCTTCAYATTCTGAGGTAAAAAGATGAGCTGAGACTCAACTGACACATTCAGACAGCAGTAAAGTGTTAAAAGAGGAGTCTGTTAAACTTTTTAGCTCTGGGAATGAACAAATCCTACCAGCCTCAAAACWTTTTCACAATCTCTGGCAACAGCAGTGACTTTCCACACTCTCATACTTAATTCCCTTCATGTCACAGTGGTCCAATCTGACACACATATGAAAAAGGAATAGCCATTTGCTGCCTTGTATTTTGCACAGCAAAAATTTAAAAAATAAATTATATTGTGTAATTTAATTTCTTTTTCCAAGACCAAGAGAAATAAAAAGCACTGTAAACCTTTCTGCAACTTCTAGTTAACACTCCTTATAGGAAGCAGCGTGCTGTATGTTAATCATTCATTTAATGTGCTTTAACTTCAACTTGTGTCTGACACCTTAAAACCTGTTAACCTTCGGGCCTAAAATACCATAAAACGCCTTAAAAAGTACGCACAAATTAAATTAAGTACTGTTTTGTGACCAAGGCCACATTGCAGGTGGACTGATATGAGTGGGAGCAGGACTGCTCAGGACCGTGACTCCAGCTGGATGAAAAGAACCTTTTTATGGTAAATTGTTTTAACAACAGAGATACGCTGGTGATGATTGTGATGGATGATCTTGAATTTAAAAAAAAGAACATTGATTTTTTATTTTTGGCTGTTGAAGAACCTGAGAAGATTTTTTGAAACATCATCTGTTGAGA
>NW_013955221.1:7884-9380 GCF_001266775.1 Austrofundulus limnaeus
GAAAAATGGTGACGTGTTCAATACTTATTTTACCTGCTGTAGCTGTAAAATCATAAATATTTATCCAAAAATAATTTGGTGACTCATTTTAAAACATTAAAGATACCTTTTATGACGGACTTAGAAAAAATTTGGGAACATTAGGTTTTACACCTGCTTTAGAAAACAACAATGAATGACACCATCTGCGGGCCTGGTACAGGGTCCGTCGGGCTTATGGGGTTTGTGAACAAAGGTAGAAAGGCTGCACAGATTAAGGTCATGCTCTGTATATTTGCTGTTAGCTCGATATGAATCACAACAACAGCAGCTGGTTTTATTTMTACAGCTGATTTTAACATCAAACTAAGACAGTCCTCTGAATCTGAGTACAATAAGAGTGTTGAGATAGATTCGAGTGGTTCCATCTTTGTGACATGAAAAACAGAGTTCCACATACCTCACAAAGGCATTAATCTTGTTTAACAACACAACCCCCATGTCCTGGTTATTAACATTCACATTTGATTTATCTAAGGCAGCAGAGACCCTGGACCTATAAGCACACTTTCCACATCAACCAAAGGATCCTTCATGGACAAGCTGCACTGTTGCATACCTTTACAGTTCAAGCCAAAATCAATCAGTCTTCTTTTATTTTCCTTCCTCTCTAAACAAGAATGTACAAGAAGTGTTGGCGTGTCGTTCATAGGAAAAACGATGAGCCTGGAAAAATAGATGGAAGCTTATTTTCCACAGAAACTCAGGTTAATTGAGAAGTATCGTTAGAGAAAAACCTGCTGCTGCTTGAGTTTTGCGTTCTGGAAAAAAGCCTGTCAGCTGCAAACAATCCCTGCTGTCTGTTCTGTGAGGAAAGGAAGACAGGAAAACAGTATCATCTTTCTGACATCTGCACAGGGAATCGTCATGTTGTCCAAAGAAGATTTAGGACGCGTGTGTCATGAGGATTAGCAACATGTTTTACCTGCGCTCAGTTTGAACACATAACACCTGTCAGGACAGGCTCTACAGTCAGCATCAATCTGCAGAGGGATGCCAAAAAAAGAAGAAAAGACACCAAAGCAAGATAAATGTGACAGATATTCAAMTTCATAAATCAGTGTTTTTGTTAACAATGTTAATGTTAACCCATCTTGATTTGTTATGAACGGATGAGCAAAGTTTTCCCGTTTGGACTTGAAGCTGAATGTCTTTAATTCACTGCCTCGTTAAACAAACCTATAAATTTAGTGTCTGATTAAGTAGTTTTACACAGCCAACCAAAACTAACAGCCTTTTTATTATTATTTCCTCTAATTTTACCAGCTGTTCACACATCACAGCTGTTCCGTTGTTTCAGAACACATCATCCAAATCACTACATACAATATATATTAAAAAAATCTAAAGATGTAGTTTGGAATTTTATGGGGTGCCGTTTGTAAAGTTACACAGTCAAAAATTACCACATGTATTTTTGTTTTATTTAGCCTTTTATAAGAAAAAAAGAACAGATT
>NW_013955221.1:11127-13907 GCF_001266775.1 Austrofundulus limnaeus
CTGTAGGCCTACAGGTCCACTGACTGATTACATGTAGACACCTGTGATGATAATTAGTGGACACACCTTGATTTAACATGTCCCTTTGGTCACATTGTTTTCAGGGGTACCATCATTTCTGTCCAGGCCTGTTTCATGAGTTTTATTTTTAAAACATTCTGTTTAAGCATGGTTGAAAATAATGTCTGACTTTCATTTGTTCATTTTTATAGAACTTGTGTTTATTATTACTTTTGTCAGATTCAAGTTATTTCTGTGACCATTGTTGGTTTTGTTTCATTAGGGGTACCAACAATTTTGTCCAAGTGTGTCCATCTTGAGTAACTGTTTTTTGTTCTTATCTGTGCAATTTGCATGACAATAAACTGTCTTTTAWAGGTAATGTGTAAAGGGGTGGAGCCTGTAGCTCCCCACCTGGTTTTTGTTTCTTCTTTTAAGTCCCAGTGAACATTCTTCCTGCTTTTCTTCACTTAATGTTGTGATTTTACTTTCAACAAGAAGCATTTGGATGATTAAATCCTCCCGTGTGTTAARTGTTCCCAGATGACTGGGCTGCAGGGTGAAGCCTGGCCTCTGGCTGAACTCTGAGTCCAGGTCATGGAGGAACCAAMAGCCAGCCTTTGATCAGCCAGCCACCTCACAGTTCACTGACACTGACTCAGGCTCAGGTACATTAACACCAGCACATAAATCATACCACTGACAGGCTTGTTGGTACTGAAAACATGGAGGAGACAGTTGAATCACAGCACAGGTAGATTAAACACATCTGTAGTGGAACAAAACATTATCAACTGAACCATCAGCTTTATACTTAGTTATGACCAGTTACAAAAATATCACCAGGTCAGGAAGACCCACATGGAGTCTCGTCAAAGACAGAGGCTCTGCAGCATTTCAGGTCTTTATCAGTGGATCCAGCTGTGGTCAGCTTCGTGCTACACATGTGTGGCTGAGAAAACATCAATGATGATGGCAAAAAAATATATAAATCATGTTAAACATCAGAGTCCAAATACTTCATTTTTGATGCTGATGTTAATGTTAGGACACTAATTAGTTTGACACAGCATTTCCATCAGAAAAGACTTAACTTCAAAGTTACACTGAAGCTTATTTACCAGAACAGAAATAACACAACAGTTGTTAAAACAGTTGTTAATCGAGGAGGCACTTACTAAGTGACTATTTGAAGTATCAGCCATAACATAGTAAATTTGTGAGGATAAAGGGTACATCAAGCATAAAAAGAAAATACTTATTTTTTAGGAGACATAACTAATATCTTCCTCCTGAGATTGTGCATGTRAACAATACAAATACAGATACACACACAACCAGTTACATGACTGTGCACGTTTCATGGCAGCGGGTTGATAAACATCAGAATATTTGAAAAATTATTGCCTTATTTAGAATTTTCAGTGAAGTTGACTAGAATATCCAACAAAGGAAAATACTATATTAGCTTGGGTTTCTTTCTTTTTTTCTACATTAAAGTTACTGATTTTTTTCTGAGGTTATTCTTCAAAAGAAGCTGGATCCTTACACTTTCAGCTTTTAGCAGACAGACAAGTTGTTGTCCTTCAAATGTTCTCATAAAMTCTAAAATTGTTATTCAAAAGAGTGTGTATTGTGTAAAAGTTTGTATTATTAGTGTAAGTGGAGATGAAAAATGGAGTAATAAATGCAGTGTGGAAACATTAGATGATATTGCAAAGMTATCACATGTGGAGTTCCACAGGGTACTGTACTTGGACCAAAGTTGTTTATTTTGTATGTAAATGATCTGTTTAATGTGTCAGGGGTGTTTAAATGTGTTTTATTTGCAGATGACGCCACATATTTTTGTTTGAAACTGCACTTTTAATTAAAAGTTTTTAATGATGTTTTAATCACTACAGACTCTGGAGACTCTGCTGGACTTTTGCTTTTAGACCTGACAGCAGCATTTGATACATTAGACCACAATATTTTACTTTCTAGGTTGGATCAGTGTGGCATCAAAGGCACTGCAATGGATTGGTTCAGGTCCTATCTGTCTGACAGGAGTTTCTCAGTGAGCCTTTGAAATTATGTTTCCTCCTCAGCTCCCCTCGCATGTGGAGTTCCCCAAGGATCTATCCTTGGTCCTATTTCATTCTCCATGTACATGTTCCCCTTAGGCTCCAGCAATGCTTTGTTTTTAGTTTGCAATATGTGAAGCTCTTTGGCCAACGGCAGTTGTTTTTAAATGTGCTATATAAATAAAGTTGACTTGACTTGACTACTCCAAAAATCTCATTGATATTACAGATCTGTTTTGCAAGGAAGGCCTGGGTCTGAAGGCAGCCTGACATGCATGTTTTGGGACTGTGGGGGAAACTCATGCAAACACTAGGAGAAACATGCAAACGCTAAATAGAAAGACCCCCAAGTCCAAACCAAGGATTTGAACCCAGGACCCTCTTGATAYGAGGCAACATTTCTAACAACTAAGCTGTCATGTCTGAGAAAGAGACAGTGAGAGGCAAGGACRTGGCAAGAAAGTACTTCCTGACATTAGCAGAGCCTTAAAGGTGATTTATTACGAGCMAGAAGAAACACAATTATAGTAATTCAGAAGCACAATAAAGCAAACCCATCAAATAATAATTAAAGGCTTAGCAGTGGAGACCGGGGACAGTTGCAACACTTTTTACATTTGACTCTGTTCCTCAGAGATGGTTTGAATTAGACAAACCAAATTTTAATACAATAAACTTTAACACAGTTAACAATTAACACAGTCTGTTAATAGT
>NW_013955221.1:14907-16520 GCF_001266775.1 Austrofundulus limnaeus
CTACAAATTACATTACAATCCACTTTAAATGATGCATCGACTATCATTTTTCTATTACTAAATATCATATCATTTGAAATTCAACAAACAACAAAAATACAAATCATAAATTAAATGAAAGGTAGCAGCAGAAGAAGAAGAAAAATCTTATTATAACTGTCCCTGTTTCTCAAATAAATAAATTCAATCAAAAATTATCTTTAGTTTATATAAAAAAGGAAAATAGTAAAGGGTTAACTCCTTGAACAACAATTCATACATTTACATATTTCTCCAGCAGATTATTCTTTATCATTCTGTTAAATACACACACTGAGCTGGTGTTTTTAATGTCATCTTCCAGATTATTCCATAATCTTATTCCCTGGACTGAAGTACTCCGTTCCTTTAAACTGGTTCTAAATTTGGGTTTAACAAACATTTCTATTCCTTTGAGATTATAACAACTGTCTCTTTTAACAAAGTGTAACTGAATGTTTTAAGGTAAGGTGTTTTTATGAGCCCTATAACTGATAAAATACCATAATTCATTTTTAAATGTATTTTTATTTCAAGTGTGTGTTATCATACTGTGATCTGAAGACCAGTAACTGACTGGTTTTTCTCTCCTGAGCAGAAGGAAACAACAGATGCATGTGTGTTTGACCACAACACCACTCTGTCCAGTAAACATTTCATCATAAATAATTATTTTGGCTTCTTATAAGACCTGGTATCAATGTTGTGTTCAGACAGACGCAGCTGAACACTGAGTGCTAACAGATAGGCACCAGTTTGAGTTGCTGCTGAGTTGGATTTTGACCTGATGGACAACCATATGAGGGTAAAATGTAATTTTTGATTACTGCAACCTGATTACCTAATTAAGGTATTACACACAAAGGGTTCGCTGAACAATCCTGGTCAAACAGCTGAGGCAACTTTCATATAATTCTTCTGATCTGCAGTAAGATTAAAAATTACTAATAAATAATCTGACCAAGACCAAAACACCATCCGTCCGTCTTCTTCCTCTTATCCAGGGTCAGGTCTCGGGGGCAGCAGCCTCAGCAGAGACCCAGACCTCCCTCTCCCCAGCCACTTGGACCAGGTCCTCTGGGGGAATCCCAAGGTGTTCCCAGCTGAGAAACATAGTCCCTCCAGCGTGTCCTGGGTCTTCCTCTGGGTCTCCTCCCAGTGGGACGTGTCCAGAACACCTCACCAGGGAGGAGTCCAGGCAAGACCATAACACCTTCTCTCCAAATTGACAAAAACTTGTAGGTTTTAACCTGGGTCTCTTGTCAGTTAATTAAAATATTTCCTTTGGGAAAAATAAATTTTCATTCTTTAAATGTTTTAACATCCAGACATTATCTTAACTAGATGTTTAACATCAACTCTACAATCATTTTCACCTTTGACTGCTTTAGAAACATTATTGCTTTGTCTTTCATGTTGTTATTTTTACTGTTTTTAGTCAGGATTTAATGAAATTGGGGTGAAGGCTAACAGGCTAAGCTGAGGTTGTTCTTCCATGAAGCAGCTCTGTTGTCCTCCATCCATATTTTCAGTTCCAGGCTGAGTCATTTCTACCTTCTCCTCTGACATGACACAACATATATATATATATATGT
>NW_013955221.1:17520-19169 GCF_001266775.1 Austrofundulus limnaeus
ACATAGTATTTACCATGCTTGCCCCCACTTGATGTTGCCATTGACCATTTACCCTTACCCATATACAAATAGGTCAATGGCGCCATCAAGTGGGGGACCCTTAAGGGGACCACAGTTTCCCTCTTCTCTGTAATTACAATGTAGAGCAAATAGCATTTCACAAACAAGCACTTTTTTGGCGTTTACCCACGACAATAAAAAAGGCTCTTGTGAAAAGTTGTAAAAACACCTGCGTTCTCACAGTTTACTAGTGAAGTAAAGAGAATAGGGAGAAAGTGTGCATGTGGACAGGTTTTTCCTACAACGTGGTGGATTTTTTTTTAACCAAAAAAAGCAGCCTCGTGGGGACCGACGTGAATCATGGGGGCTGATGCCCAGCCCCCATGGGTCCAAATGCAAACTACAGGTGTGGGGTTAGGTTTAGGACCAAGGTTTAGGTTAGTTTTAGGGTCAGTGAGGGTAAACGGTCAGGGTTAGGCTATAAAATTACCAACAAATGAATGAATGAAAGGTCCCCACAAGAATAGAGAGACATGGTATGTGTGTGTGTTTGAGGTGAAATACAGTATACGTCACAGTTGCAGATTTGGACTATTAAATATGTAACATTAACATTTTCATTGTATATGTAAATTATACCTATTAAGACAAATAAAAAAAAGTTTCATGCAGAAAAAGTACTTTAAACTATTAAAAACTTAAACTTTAAAACGTGTGAATTTGAGCCTCAACATAACAGAAGGGTTAAATTTTCTGCAGTCAGTGTAGAATAATCTAATCCAGGTTTGAAGTCTCTACGTGTTTTAGGTTTTAAACTACAGCGAATGAAAGATGCTCAAGTTGCAAAGGTCCTTTAGCCATTCCTGAAACTTTAAAGTTTTTTTTTTTTTTTCAGGGCAGTGATGGAAGTGGCAGACAGACACTGGAAAATATCCAGTTGCAACATTTTTAACTAACTACAAACTTGCTGTTCAGCATCATTTCAATATTCTCTTGATTTTTCCTGGATCAATAAAGTTTTTTTGAATCAAGCTAGCTGTGTTTGCCTAGGAACAGGTGCAGTTAGAACCGGTTGGAACCAGTTGGAACCGGTTGGAACCAGTNGGAAGGAGACAGAAAATTATCTGAGAGATGTTCCTGTCAAAACATTAATGCCTGAAAGTGTTGTGAAAAATGTTTTCCCCATGAAATAGTAGGATAATAAGTGGCTTTAATTGTTAATAGTAGTCATCAGGTTTTCTATCACAGTGTAATTACATTTGTTGTGTATTTAATTACATTTGTTGCGTATTTAATTACATTTGTTGTGTATTTATTCACTGCTGCAAGACCACTGTCTAATAACTGGCTTTCTATCATGTCTGGGATTAGTTTAACCATCTGGAATTTGAAGAAGGGATGAATAAGTAAAAAAAGAGATTATAACATTGATTCACAGTCAGATGGTGTTTTTTACCTTCACTGTCTTGCTCCGGCTTGTTTCAGTTATGTTGTGTGTCTGTGTGTGATGTGAGTTTATTGAGTCTGAATAATTAAAGGTTTACATTGACAGCTCAATCCTGACATGAAATTTGTTCATCTCAAACAAAAAAGGTCCTTTCTGTTCAACCGGTGTCATCAACCAACCAGCTTGATGACCAGGTGTGTAC
>NW_013955221.1:20169-20765 GCF_001266775.1 Austrofundulus limnaeus
CGAGAATTAGGCCACAAGTTGCAGGTGTGTGACTTTTTGATCAAATTAAACTAAATGTCTGGTTTTATTTTTAAAAAAGAAACAACTTACAACCTAAAGTGTCACTCACATTTATTATAAAGCACTTCAGCAGTGGGGCTACCAACTCCCAACTTGAACTCCTAACAATTTAACACAACACAGTGTTTAAACAAATTATTCAAATATTTATAATCTGATAAAGAATGTATGTAATAAGTGTAATAATTAAAAGAATCAACCTTAAGCACAGAAACTCACGTTGAATAAATCCATTCAGAAGCATCATTAAAGCAGACAGAATTTAAAGGTTCTGGATTTAATGAAATACTTTAAAGTGACGACTGAAACTTCAAGCAGCTCATCCAGAAACTTTGCAGCCGTCACAGTAAAAGCTCGCTCAACTTTGGTTTTTCAACAAGTTTCAGGCACAGACAGTGCTGGCTGGTGGGTTTTTCTCCAGGGGGGCTACAACCCCAAAATAGGCTCATCTCCAAAAGCAATTAAACATGTTGTTTAACGTCAGTGTATTTATTAAACAAATGAAAATAATAAAACAGCATTACAATGTCATGTAG
>NW_013955222.1:0-1714 GCF_001266775.1 Austrofundulus limnaeus
CCTACAGGACCCGTTTACAGCCTACAGGACCTGTTTACGGCCTACAGGACCTGTTTACGGCCTACAGGACCTGTTAACAGCCTACAGGACCTGTTTACAGCCTACAGGACCTGTTTACGGCCTACAGGACCTGTTTACGGCCTACAGGACCTGTTAACAGCCTACAGGACCTGTTAACAGCCTACAGAACCTGTTTACAGCCTACAGGACCTGTTTACGGCCTACAGGACCTGTTTACGGCCTACAGGACCTGTTTACAGCTTACAGAGCCCGTTTACAGCCTACAGAACCTGTTTACAGCCTACAGAACCTGTTTACAGCCTACTGAACCTGTTTACACCCTACTGAACCTGTTTACAGCCTACAGAGCCTGTTTACAGCCTACAGGACCTGTTTACAGCCTACAGGACCTGTTTACAGCCTACAGGACCTGTTTACAGCCTACAGAGCCTGTTTACAGCCTACAGGACCTGTTTACAGCCTACAGGACCTGTTTACAGCCTACAGAGCCTGTTTACAGCCTACATGACCTGTTTACAGCCTACAGAGCCTGTTTACAGCCTACAGAGCCTGTTTACAGCCTACAGGACCTGTTTACAGCCTACAGAGCCTGTTTACAGCCTACAGAGCCTGTTTACAGCCTACAGAGCCTGTTTACAGCCTACAGAGCCTGTTTACAGCCTACAGGACCTGTTTACAGTACACAGGACCAGTTTACAGCCTACAGGAGCTGTTTACAGCCTACAGGACCTGTTTACAGCCTACTGAACCTGTTTACGGCCTACAGGACCAGTTTACGGCCTACAGGGCCTGTTTACAGCCTACAGAACCTGTTTACAGCCTATAATCTCTGCGATGCAGAAAACATGGACAGAATCACAGAAATGACCAAACAAAGCTGAATTCAGTTTAAAACGCAGGATCTCACAGAATTTACTCATTTGAGTGAGTTTCTGAGGTATTTTGGCCGCTGCTGCTTCAAGTACCTGCCGTTACCTGGAAACAGGTGCCCCCGCCCAACACGGGTGGAGGTGGGACTACCGTGACCCACATAGCAAACAAACTTGTTAAATGTAACGTCGTCCAAAAATATGAGGATGAATGAATGAATGGTTTGATTTGGTCCCATTAAAGATCACTTCACACTGTGACCACACTGACGCAGAAACCAGTCTGATGATGAGTCGGCCCGATGGTCATCAGTCCGTTATCAAAACAAACAGAACCAATCATATATGTTCATGTTTGCCAGTGCAGCTGTGAGAGTGTGCTTATTTATTTTTATCCTTTTTGGTCAAGCTGCTTCCCGTCCGACACGACCAGAGCAACGTTCAAGTTGTGTTGGAATTTACAACTTCCTCACTGGAACAATAATTAGAATACTCCGTGTTGAAAAACAACCTATTGTTTTAATAATTATTAATATTTTACCAGTTAACCCAGTATGTTACACACAAACTTTATAATTATAAACATCTGAACAACTACTCCCAGTTTGAGAACATGTAAAGTCTGTTAGCTCCTGAACGCAGCAGAGTCTGTCTGATAAATGCTAACAACAAGCTAACATTCAAGATCATCAGGCCTTAAATCACTGCTGAGGCTTTGGACTAATTTAATAAAATTAGCAGAGAGGACTCAGACCTGAAGATTGGTTATTATTGTTATTATCGGTTATTATTGGTTATTATTGGTTATTATTGGTTATTATTGG
>NW_013955222.1:1852-2568 GCF_001266775.1 Austrofundulus limnaeus
TGACCCCCAACAGGACTAAAGTGGACCTGGACACATAAGAACCACTGACCCCCAACAGGACTGATGTGGACCTGGACACATAAGAACCACTGACCCCCAACAGGACTGATGTGGACCTGGACACATAAGAACCACTGACCCCCAACAGGACTGATGTGGACCTGGACCCATAAGAACCACTGACCCCCAACAGGACTGATGTGGACCTGGACCCATAAGAACTACTGACCCCCAACAGGACTGATGTGGACCTGGACCCAGAAGGGACTGAAGGACTGTACCTGTCCAGCTGTGTCGTAGAGTCCCAGCAGGTACTGCTTCCCTCCAACGTTCACACTCACTGCAACGAGACACAACATCCAGCTGAGAGGTGCTGAGGACATGGACCTCATGGTGGGGGGTCTCAGAAATCCCCACCTGGGCCCCAAACCAGGTTCAGACCCCCCCGTGCTTTATAGAAGACAAATAATTGGTTCAAGTATAGCAAAAGACATCAAAAGAAACTGGAGACAGACTTGGGATGTCCACTGAGACACATCCTCACCTGTGTTGGACACATGTCCTCACCTGTGTTGGACATGTGTCCTCACCTGTGTTGGACACATGTCCCCACCTGTGTTGGACACATGTCCTCACCTGTGTTGGACACATGTCCCCACCTGTGTTGGACACATGTCCTCACCTGTGTTGGACACATGTCCCCACCTGTGTTGGAC
>NW_013955222.1:3182-5152 GCF_001266775.1 Austrofundulus limnaeus
ACATGTTTAGGCATGGTTAGGCATGGTTAGGCATGGTTAGACATGGTTAGACATGTTTAGGCCTGTTTAGACATGTTTAGGCATGGTTAGGCATGGTTAGACATGTTTAGGCATGGTTAGACATGGTTAGACATGGTTAGACATGTTTAGGCATGTTTAGACATGTTTAGGCATGGTTAGACATGTTTAGGCCTGTTTAGACATGTTTAGGCATGGTTAGGCATGGTTAGACATGTTTAGGCATGGTTAGACATGGTTAGACATGGTTAGACATGGTTAGGCATGTTTAGACATGTTTAGGCATGGTTAGACATGGTTAGACATGTTTAGACATGTTTAGGCATGGTTAGACATGGTTAGGCATGTTTAGACATGTTTAGGCATGGTTAGACATGGTTAGGCATGGTTAGGCATGGTTAGACATGGTTAGGCATGGTTAGGCATGGTTAGACATGGTTAGACATGGTTAGGCATGGTTAGGCATGGTTAGACATGGTTAGGCATGTTTAGACATGTTTAGGCATGGTTAGGCATGGTTAGACATGGTTAGACATGGTTAGACATGTTTAGGCATGGTTAGACATGGTTAGGCATGGTTAGGCATGGTTAGGCATGGTTGGGCATGGTTAGGCATGGTTAGGCATGGTTAGACATGTTTAGGCATGGTTAGGCATGTTTAGGCATGGTTGGGCATGGTTAGACATGGTTAGACATGGTTAGGCATGTTTAGGCATGGTTAGGCATGGTTAGACATGTTTAGGCATGGTTAGGCATGTTTAGGCATGTTTAGGCATGGTTAGGCATGGTTAGGCATGGTTAGGCATGTTTAGGCATGGTTAGGCATGTTTAAGCATGTTTAGGCATGGTTAGGCATGGTTAGACATGGTTAGACATGTTTAGGCATGGTTAGACATGGTTAGGCATGGTTAGGCATGGTTAGGCATGTTTAGGCATGGTTGGGCATGGTTAGGCATGTTTAGGCATGGTTAGGCATGTTTAGGCATGGTTGGGCATGGTTAGGCATGGTTAGGCATGGTTAGACATGTTTAGGCATGTTTAGGCATGGTTAGACATGGTTAGACATGGTTAGGCATGGTTAGGCATGGTTAGGCATGTTTAGGCATGGTTAGACATGGTTAGGCATGGTTAGACATGTTTAGACATGGTTAGACATGGTTGGGCATGGTTAGGCATGTTTAGACATGGTTAGACATGGTTGGGCATGGTTAGGCATGTTTAGACATGGTTAGACATGTTTAGACATGTTTAGGCATGTTTAGGCATGGTTAGACATGGTTAGGCATGGTTAGACATGTTTAGGCATGTTTAGGCATGGTTAGACATGGTTAGACATGTTTAGGCATGTTTAGGCATGTTTAGGCATGGTTAGACATGGTTAGGCATGGTTAGACATGGTTAGACATGGTTAGACATGGTTAGACATGTTTAGGCATGTTTAGGCATGGTTAGACATGGTTAGACATGGTTAGACATGGTTAGACATGGTTAGGCATGGTTAGGCTTCCACTGGAGCTGATGGGGGCATCATAATCACCAACCGACCACCCCCACCTCGCTTTCTTCCCTTGAGAAACTACAAGCTTCCTTAGCGCACACAGGCTAACTAGGTTAGCTGCTAAACAGTTCCCAGGCACCCTGTTAAGAAGTATGTTGCCGAACACAGATCCCAGCTTCATTTTGAATACTGCTGAGTAAACTGATGCTTTGTGAAAAGTATTTTTTCTTACAGCCAGGAGCGGTGACCGCGTTAAGGCAAGCTGCTCCGCTGCTGCTCGGTTTTAAGTAACGGAACAGCTGCAGGTGAAACTGAGGCTAACAGGTCAAGACGAGCTGCTTAGTTTAATTCAGTTCAACTCAGTTTATTTATATACGTAGCAATAAGTCCCAACATACGTTGTCTCAGGACACTGTAGATAAAAAGAACAATGTAAAGAAGAAAGCAGCAGATT
>NW_013955222.1:5650-8638 GCF_001266775.1 Austrofundulus limnaeus
ACACACACACACACACACACACACACACACACACACACACACACACACACACACACACACATTAACGCCTGCTCATCTCAGGAACAAGGTCAAAGCCAGAGGAGCTGCAGGTTGATGCAGCAGCAGAACCTGCTGAAACCGGGTCAGAAGGTGTCAAACATGAGACTCAAATCAAGACTCGTCACTTCTTTTCTTCTCTGTCTTTTGTTTGCTGAAAGGATGTTTTTCTTCAGATTAGGATTATTTGTTGCTCACGGTTATTGATCATTGCTCCTCACCTGATCATCATTAAAGCTTCATGAATAAAAGCTTTTACTTTGTGAAATAAAAACCTGAGTTTCTGCAGAAATTTGAGATGTTCATCTTTAAAAAGCTGAAGTACGTGTACTGTGTCTCAGAGTATATATGTGTATAAGTATCTGTGTATTTGTATATCTGTTAAAGAGTGTAAAACATCCATCTGATGTCTGATAATTATTTAAAAAATCATCTTAACTTTGTTGTTATTTACATGAGGAGCTGAAGAACAGCTTCTCTGTTCTTATGACAAGAATTTACTCAGATTTCAGTTTTTCTATTTGTTTTGTCTTGTTTTTATTTCTGTTTTATGTAAATTCTGTGTCTCTGTGCTTTAATGTGCTTATCTCTCTGTAAGCTTGTTTAGACTGTTTCTGTAAAAAATGTTTCACTTTTCCTGAATTATTTTACCTTTAAATGACCTAAATGTTTCTTTAAAGGATTGAAATAAGAAATCTCAATCAGTCTTTGTTATGTGGAGCTTTTTACCTGCTGAAGTCCAGCTTTAACAACTGAACATGTCTGAACTTTAACTGGGCTTAAACCTGACTTTAACTGGGCTTAAACCTGACTTTAACTGGGCTTAAACCTGACTTTAACTGGGCTTTAACCTGACTTTAACTGGCTTTAACCTGACTTTAACTGGGCTTTAATCTGACTTTAACTGGGCTTTAATCTGACTTTAACTGGGCTTAAACCTGACTTTAACTGGGCTTAAACCTGACTTTAAATGGGCTTAAACCTGACTTTAACTGGGCTTTAATCTGACTTTAACTGGGCTTTAATCTGACTTTAACTGGGCTCACACCTGACTTTAACTGGGCTCACACCTGACTTTAACTGGGCTTTAATCTGACTTTAACTGGGCTTTAATCTGACTTAAACTGGGCTATAACCTGACTTAAACTGGGCTTTAATCTGACTTTAACTGGGCTTTAACCTGACTTTAACTGGGCTTTAATCTGACTTTAACTGGGCTTTAATCTGACTTTAACTGGGCTTTAATCTGACTTTAACTGGGCTTTAATCTGACTTTAACTGGGCTTTAACCTGACTTTAACTGGGCTTTAATTTGACTTTAACTGGGCTTTAATCTGACTTTAACTGGGCTTTAACCTGACTTTAACTGGGGTTAAACCTGACTTTAACTGGATTTAAACCTGACTTTAACTGGGCTTTAATCTGACTTTAACTGGGCTTTAATCTGACTTTAACCAGGCTTTAATCTGACTTTAACTGGGCTTTAACCTGACTTTAACTGGGCTTTAATCTGACTTTAACTGGGCTTTAACCTGACTTTAACTGGGCTTTAATCTGACTTTAACTGGGCTTTAACCTGACTTTAACTGGTCTTAAACCTGACTTTAACTGGGGTTAAACCTGACTTTAACTAAACCTGACTTTAACTGGGCTTTAATCTGACTTTAACTGGTCTTAAACCTGACTTTAACTGGGCTTTAACCTGACTTTAACTGGGATTAAACCTGACTTTAACTGGATTTAAACCTGACTTTAACTGGGCTTTAATTTGACTTTAACTGGGCTTTAATCTGACTTAAACTGGGCTATAACCTGACTTAAACTGGGCTTTAACCTGACTTTATCTGGGCTTGAACCTGACTTTAACTGAGTTTAACCTTACTTTAACTGGGCTTAAACCTGACTTTAACTGGGCTTAAACCTGACTTTAACTGGGCTTTAACCAGACTTTAACTGGGTTTAAACCGGACTTCAACTGGACTTTAACCTGACTTTAACTGGGTCTTAACCTGACTTTAACTAGGCTTTAACCTGACTTTAACTGGGCTTTAACCTGACTTAAACTGGGTTTAATCTGACTTAAACTGGGTTTTAACCTGACTTTAACCAGGCTTTAACCTGACTTTAACTGGACTTTAACTTGACTTTAACTGGGCTTTAACCTCACTTTAACTGGGCTTTAACCTGACTTCAACTGGGTTTAACCAGAATTTAACTGGGCTTTAACCTAACTTTAACTGGGCTTAAACCTGACTTTAACTGGGCTTTAACCTGACTTTAACTATGCTTTAACCTAACTTTAACTGGGCTTTAACCTGACTTTAACTGGGTCTTAACCTGACTTTAACTAGGCTTTAACTTGACTTTAACTGGGCTTTAACCTGACTTAAACTGGGTTTAACCTGACTTAAACTGGGTTTTAACCTGACTTTAACTAGGCTTTAACCTGACTTTAACTGGACTTTAACCTGACTTTAACTGGGCTTTAACCTGACTTAAACCAGACTTTAACAGAACTCTAACAGAGCTTTAACCTGACTTAAACCAGACTTTAACAGAGCTCTAACAGAGCTTTAACCTGACTTAAACCAGACTTTAACAGAGCTTTAACCTGACTTAAACCAGACTTTAACAGAGCTCTAACAGAGTTTTAACCTGACTTAAACCAGACTTTAACAGAGCTCTAACAGAGGTTTAACCTGACTTAAACCAGACTTTAACAGAGCTTTAACCTGACTTAAACCAGACTTTAACAGAGCTCTAACAGAGCTTTAACCTGACTTAAACCAGACTTTAACAGAGCTTTAACCTGACTTAAACCAGACTTTAACAGAGCTCTAACAGAGCTTTAACCTGACTTAAACCAGACTTTAACAGAGCTCTAACAGAGCTTTAACATGACTTAAACCAGACTTTAACAGAGCTTTAACC
>NW_013955222.1:9371-9943 GCF_001266775.1 Austrofundulus limnaeus
ACAACCCAACTGGAGACATTTAGAGACAACCCAACTGGAGACATTTAGAGACAACCCAACTGGAGACATTTAGAGACAACCCAACTGGAGACATTTAGAGACAACCCAACTGGAGACATTTAGAGACAGTCTAACTGGAGACACTAAGACCTAACAGAGGAGGGACATGTGTGAGACAGCACTGCCCATCAGCACCACAGAGTGATGGTCCTGAACCAGTTTGAACCAGAACCCTGTAGGATCAGTGAGGACAGGATGACCTCAGCAGATCCAGACTGAGACGGTCCACTGGTCCACCTGTGGTTCTGTCTGACTTACATTAGGTGGGGGCGGGGCTTCTTCTACACAACCTACCTGACCGTTTGGAGCCATTAAATGTATTTTATTGTGAAACAAACAGGAAGTAGGACACCAAAGAGCCGGTGCGTCAGCTGTGTTTGTTGTATTTTACAGTCTGCATCAGTTTGCCCTCATCATGAAGCTTCCTCCACCGTGCCTCAGTGCTGTTCTCAGTCTATAACTGAACTAAGTGTGTGTGTGTGTGTGTGTGTGTGTGTGTGTGTGTGTGTGTG
>NW_013955222.1:10943-11912 GCF_001266775.1 Austrofundulus limnaeus
CACACACACACACACACACACACAGAGACACACACACACACACACACACAGACACACACACCAGAACTGATAAGTCAGACTCTGAAGACAAACAACTGAACTCAGCAGGTTCTGTTTATTTCATCCTTCACCTGTTTGACAGGAAACATTAGAAGTCTGAGCGACAGGAGAATGGGTAGTGATGGTTAATTGATGGTTAATTATGTTAACAATGGTTAATGATGGTTGATGGTTAAAGTTAATTGATGTTAATGATGGTTAATCAATGGTTAATGGATCCCTATTGATGGTTAATTATGTTAACAATGGTTAATGATGGATGATGATGGTTAATAAATGGTTATAGATGGTAATCAGTGGTTAACCAATGGCTGATGGTTTATGAGGGTCATAATAGTTAACAATAGTAATGGTTGGTTATTGATGTTAACAATGGTTAAAGGACGATTATTGATGGTAACGGTGGTTACTCAATGATTAATGGTTAGTGATTGTTATTGGTGGTTAGTGAGGGTTAACCAATGGTTAATAATGGTTTATGATAACTAGTAGTGTGGAGTCTGAAGGGGTACAAAGACTTGAGGACCAACGTCTCCTACCTTTGTCTTGAAGAGATCTGATCTGTGTCTTCGATGGCAGACGTCCAACAGTCTGAGAGGAGAAACAAAGAGTTCAAACAGTGTCAAATGTTGACCAGGTAAGGTCACCTGGTCCAACCAGTACCCACCTGACGTCCTCTCTGGACAGGACGTCCAGCAGTTTGGCCACGTCACCGGGCCATTCTCCCAGCTGAACTGAGAACTTACTGACCCGTTGGTCCAGAACCAGGGCTCGGTCCGTGCACTGTCTCATCATCTCTGGCTCCATGTTGGCGCTGCTCACCAACACCACCACCCTGAAGCAGAGCCAGGTATGGTTAGTGTGTGTGTGTGTGTGTGTGTGTGTGTGTGTGTGTGTGTGTGTGTGTGT
>NW_013955222.1:12912-13366 GCF_001266775.1 Austrofundulus limnaeus
GAGATGTGGGAGAAGATTAATTCACTTTAACCTCCTACAATACTATAAGTACTTGTGTACTTAGTATCACCAGTACTTGTTTACTTACTGTTACCAGTATCTGTATGTACTTTTACTATAAGTACTTATGTACTTACTATCACCAGTACTTGTGTAATTATTATAACCAGTACCTGTGTGTAATTACTATAAGTACTTGTGTACTTACTATCACCAGTACTAGTGTAATTATTATAACCAGTACCTGTGTGTACTTACTATAAGTACTTGTGTACTTAATATCACCAGTACTAGTGTAATTATTATAACCAGCACCTGTGTGTACTTACTATAAGTACTTGTGTACTTACTATCACCAGTACTAGTGTAATTATTATAACCAGCACCTGTGTGTACTTACTATAAGTACTTGTGTACTTACTATCACCAGTACATGAGGGTTGAGGTGTTTGAT
>NW_013955222.1:14366-14624 GCF_001266775.1 Austrofundulus limnaeus
GTCTTAATGAGGTGCCAGGTAAATGTACCTGAACACATCTTCCTAACGAGGTGCCAGGTGAATGTACCTGAACACATCTTCCTAACGAGGTGCCAGGTGAATGTACCTGAACACATCTTCCTAACGAGGTGCCAGGTAAATGTACCTGAACCCATCGTCTTAATGAGGTGCCAGGTGAATGTACCTGAACACATCGTCTTAACGAGGTGTCAGGTGAATGTACCTGAACACATCGTCTTAATGAGGTGCCAGGTAAAT
>NW_013955223.1:0-751 GCF_001266775.1 Austrofundulus limnaeus
GTGTGGGGTGTTGATGGTGGCAGTGTGGGGTGTTGATGGTAGTGTGGGGTGTTGATGGCAGTGTGGGGTGTTGATGGTAGCAGTGTGGGGTGTTGATGGTAGTGTGGGGTGTTGATGGTAGTGTGGGGTGTTGATGGTGGCAGTGTGGGGTGTTGATGGTAGTGTGGGGTGTAGGTGGTAGTGTGGGGTGTTGATGGTAGTGTGGGGTGTTGATGGCAGTGTGGGGTGTTGATGGTGGCAGTGTGGGGTGTTGATGGTAGTGTGGGGTGTTGATGGTGGCAGTGTGGAGTGTTGATGGTAGTGGTGTTGATGGTAGTGTGGGGTGTTGATGGTGGCAGTGTGGGGTGTTGATGGTGGCAGTGTGGGGTGTTGATGGTAGTGTGGGGTGTTGATGGTGGCAGTGTGGAGTGTTGATGGTAGTGGTGTTGATGGTAGTGTGGGGTGTTGATGGTGGCAGTGTGGAGTGTTGATGGTGACAGTGTCGGGTGTTGATGGTAGTGTGGGATGTTGATGGTGGCAGTGTGGGGTGTTGATGGTAGTGTGGGGTGTAGGTGGTAGTGTGGGGTGTTGATGGTAGTGTGGGGTGTTGATGGCAGTGTGGGGTGTTGATGGTAGTGTAGGGTGTTGATGGCAGTGTGGGGTGTTGATGGTAGTGTGGGGTGTTGATGGCAGTGTGGGGTGTTGATGGTAGTGTAGGGTGTTGATGGCAGTGTGGGGTGTTGATGGTAGTGTGGGGTGTTGATGGCAGTGT
>NW_013955223.1:1644-4051 GCF_001266775.1 Austrofundulus limnaeus
AGTGTGGGGTGTTGATGGTAGTGTGGGGTGTTGATGGTAGTGTGGGGTGTTGATGGTAGTGTGGGTGTAGGTGGCAGTGTGGGGTGTAGGTGGTAGTGTGGGGTGTTGATGGCAGTGTGGGGTGTTGATGGTAGTGTAGGGTGTTGATGGCAGTGTGGGGTGTTGATGGTAATGTGGGGTGTTGATGGCAGAGTGGGGTGTTGATGGTAGTGTGGGGTGTTGATGGCAGTGTTGGGTGTAGGTGGTAGTGTGGGGTGTTGATGGTAGTGTGGGGTGTTGATGGCAGTGTGGGGTGTTGATGGTAGTGTAGGGTGTTGAGGGCAGTGTGGGGTGTTGATGGTAGTGTGGGGTGTTGATGGCAGTGTGGGGTGTTGATGGTAGTGTAGGGTGTTGATGGCAGTGTGGGGTGTTGATGGTAATGTGGGGTGTTGATGGCAGTGTGGGGTGTTGATGGTGGCAATGTGGGGTGTTGATGGTAGTGTGGGGTGTAGGTGGCAGTGTGGGGTGTTGATGGACGTGTGGGGTGTTGATGACAGTGTGGGGTGTTGATGGCAGTGTGGGGTGTTGATGGTAGTGTAGGGTGTTGATGACAGTGTGGGGTGTTGATGGCAGTGTGGGGTGTTGATGGTAGTGTAGGGTGTTGATGGCAGTGTGGGGTGTTGATGGTAGTGTGGGGTTTTGATGGCAGTGTGGGGTGTTGATGGCAGTGTGGGTTGTTAATGGTAGTGTGGGGTGTTGATGGCAGTGTGGGGTGTTGATGGTAGTGTAGGGTGTTGATGGCAGTGTGGGGTGTAGGTGGTAGTGTGGGGTGTTGATGGTAGTGTCGGGTGTTGATGGCAGTGTGGGGTGTTGATGGTAGTGTAGGGTGTTGATGGCAGTGTGGGGTGTTGATGGCAGTGTGGGGTGTTGATGGTAGTGTAGGGTGTTGATGGCAGTGTGGGGTGTTGATGGCAGTGTGGGGTGTTGATGGTAGTGTAGGGTGTTGATGGCAGTGTGGGGTGTTGATGGTAGTGTGGGGTTTAGGTGGTAGTGTGGGGTGTTGATGGCAGTGTGGGGTGTTGATGGTAGTGTATGGTTTTGATGGCAGTGTGGCGTGTAGGTGGTAGTGTGGGTGTAGGTGGCAGTGTGGGTTGTTGATGGCAGTGTGGGGTGCAGGTGGTAGTGTGGGGTGTTGATGGCAGTGTGGGGTGTTGATGGTAGTGTGTGGTGTTGATGGTAGTGTGGGGTGTTGATGGTAGTGTAGGATGTTGATGACAGTGTGGGGTGTTGATGGCAGTGTGGGGTGTTGATGGTAGTGTAGGGTGTTGATGGCAGTGTGGGGTGTTGATGGTAGTGTAGGGTGTTGATGGCAGTGTGGGGTGTAGGTATCAGTGTGGGGTGTTGATGGTAGTGTGGGGTGTTGATGGTAGTGTGGGGTGTTGATGGTAGTGTGGGGTGTTGATGGTAGTGTGGGGTGTTGATGGCAGTGTGGGGTGTTGATGGCAGTGTGGGGTGTTGATGGCAGTGTGGGCTGTTGATGGTAGTGTGGGATGTTGATGGCAGTGTGGGGTGTTGATGGTAGTGTGGGGTTTTGATGGCAGTGTGGGGTGTTGATGGCAGTGTGGGTTGTTTATGGTAGTGTGGGGTGTTGATGGCAGTGTGGGGTGTTGATGGTAGTGTAGGGTGTTGATGGCAGTGTGGGGTGTAGGTGGTAGTGTGGGGTGTTGATGGTAGTGTGGGGTGTAGGTATCAGTGTGGGGTGTTGATGGTAGTGTAGGGTGTTGATGGCAGTGTGGGGTGTAGGTGGTAGTGTGGGGTGTTGATGGCAGTGTGGGGTGTTGATGGTAGTGTAGGGTGTTGATGGCAGTGTGGGATGTAGGTGGTAGTGTGGGGTGTTTATGGCAGTGTGGGGTGTAGGTATCAGTGTGGGGTGTTGATGGTAGTGTAGGGTGTTGATGGCAGTGTGGGGTGTAGGTGGTTGTGTGGGGTGATTATGGCAGTGTGGGGTGTAGGTATCAGTGTGGGGTGTAGGTATCAGTGTGGGGTGTTGATGGCAGTGTGGGGTGTAGGTGGTAGTGTGGGGTGTTGATGGCAGTGTGGGGTGTTGATGGTAGTGTAAGGTGTTGATGGCAATGTGGGGTGTAGGTGGTAGTGTGGGGCGTTTATGGCAGTGTGGGGTGTAGGTATCAGTGTGGGGTGTTGATGGCAGTGTGGGGTGTTGATGGTAGTGTAAGGTGTTGATGGCAATGTGGGGTGTAGGTGGTAGTGTGGGGCGTTTATGGCAGTGTGGGGTGTAGGTATCAGTGTGGGGTGTTGATGGCAGTGTGGGGTGTAGGTGGTAGTGTGGGGTGTTGATGGCAGTGTGGGGTGTAGGTGGTAGTGTGGGGTGTTGATGGCAGTGTGGGGTGTTGATGGTAGTGTAAGGTGT
>NW_013955223.1:4216-10447 GCF_001266775.1 Austrofundulus limnaeus
GTAGGGTGTTGATGGCAGTGTGGGGTGTAGGTGGCAGTGTGGGGTGTAGGTGGTAGTGTGGGGTGTAGGTGGCAGTGTGGGGTGTAGGTGGTAGTGTGGGGTGTAGGTGGCAGTGTGGGGTGTAGGTGGTAGTGTGTAGTATATAAAATATTCCTTACAAATGTGGCACCATTTAAAAGGTAAATTAACAGGCTTTACAGCGGTATAATATCTATTGTCATGGAGCATTGTTACAATAAATAAATAATCTACCAAACACAGATTTCCTGACTTTTTGTTTGAGTTCAGATGAAGCTGTAATTCTGTAAATGACCGCAAGGAGGCGGAGGGTGCGTCGCTCCAGCAGAGTGAACCTCCAGAAGAAGAAGAACCGGAATCACAACAAACACCCGGTTCATGGATCCTCGTCAGGAGTGTTTATATTTAAATCTGCTCTGAACAGGTTTGTGCTGCAGGATTTTATTCAGACTTAATGTTTTAAATGCGTCACAGTGAGTTTTATCGGTCCGAACTGCATGCTGGGTGTTTTAAACCGGATGTTTGAATTAAAATGAATCAGAAACGACTTCAGATTATAATATGTCAAAATTATAATCTGTTAGCAAAATATCTGTCTGGATGTCTCATAATAAACAACCCAACGCTCCAGCTCAGCCAGTTTTACTGATGTGGATTTGTTTTTTGGGTGGTAGTAGCTGAGAGTCATCCTAATATTTACAGGTTTGACTGAAAAAAAACTGAAAACTAATAAAACTAAAAGGCTAAAGCTAACAAACCTACAAGCTAAACTAACTAAACTACAAGCTCAAACTAACCTACAAGCTAAACTAACTAAACTAAACTACAAGCTAAAACTAACCTACAAGCTAAACTAACTAAACTAAACTACAAGCTAAAACTAAGAAAACTACAAGCCAAAGCTAACAAACCTACGAGCTAAAGCTAACAAAACTACTAGCTAAAGCTAACAAAACTACTAGCTAAAGCTAACAAAACCAAGCTAAAGCTAACAAAACTACAAGCCAAAGCTAACAAACCTACGAGCTAAAGCTAACAAAACTACTAGCTAAAGCTAACAAAACTACTAGCTAAAACTAACAAACCTACAAGCTAAAGCTAACAAAACCAAGCTAAAGCTAACAAAACTACAAGCCAAAGCTAACAAACTTACAAGCTAAAGCTAACAAACCTACAAGCTAAAACTAAAAAACTACAAGCTAAAGCTAACAAAGCTACAAGCTAATGCTAACTAACAGCCAAAGCTAACAAACCTACAAGCTAATGCTAACTACCAGCCACAGCTAACAAACATACAAGCTAATGCTAACTAAAAGCCAAAGCTAACAAAGCTACAAGCTAAAAGTTTTTCAGAATAAAATGACCTCAGTGTAAAAACTATTTATTTTATGACTCAGATGTGACCGCGATGTTCTGATGTAAGAATTTAAAGAGATTTAATTTTTTAGCTCTACTGGACCGGCTCAGACCGGACCGGCTCAGACCGGACCGGCTCAGACCGGACCGGCTCAGACCGGACCGGCTCAGTTCCCTCTAACGTTGGGTTTTGTTTTTCAGAGCTGCGCCTCGGCGATGAGCAGCAGTTTCCTCCTCCTGCTGTCCCACACAGACCTCCGCAGGTGGCCGGTCCTGCTGGTCCGGTCCCGGCACTCGGTTCTGCTCAGGAGGTTCTGTTCGGGTGTTCGGATCAGCCGCAGCCTGCAGGAGAAGTACCGCCTCCTGCAGCTGCCTGAGGAGGAGCGCAGCAGCCCTGAGCAGGTGAGGAGCGCCTACCTGCGCCTCGCCAAGCTCTACCACCCGGACTCCGGCGCCGCCACGGCCGACCCGGTTCTGTTTGCTCGGGTGGAGGAGGCCTACCGGGCGGTTCTGACCCATCAGTGCAGAACCCGTCTCTCTGATGGAGCGGAGGAGGAGGAGGAGGAGCAGAGGTCCAGGTGGGTGGCTCTGCAGCACCGACACTACCTGAGCTACGACGGCGTGGGCTCGGGCCCGCCCGGCCAGCGGGAACGTCAGTACCAGCAGGCCCGTGTGGACCGGGCCGCAGAGCAGGTTCTGGACTACAGGCGGAGGGAGCAGGAGCGCGCGGCGGCGGGGGCGGCGCTGCTGCAGCGGGACGTGCGCCAGCGCAGCAGGAGGATCACGCAGGCCGTGGAGCGGCTGGTGGAGGACCTGATCCAGGAGTCCATGGCCCGCGGAGACTTCCAGAACCTGAGCGGCACCGGGAAACCCCTCAACAAGTTCCAGCACAACCCGTACGCCGACCCCATGACCCACAACCTGAACCGCATCCTGGTGGACAACGGCTACCAGCCCCCCTGGGTGGCCACGCTGCGGGACATCAGGGAGGCCGCGGGCCGGGTCCGAGACCGGCTGCTGGAGGGCCGGGCCCGGCTGGGCGACCCGATGAGCCCGGCGGAGCGGGACCAGTGGGAGCGGCTGTGCGGCTCGGTCCAGGAGGAGCTGCTGAGGCTCAACAAGAAGGTGGACCTCTTCAACCTGACCGTCCCCTCCCTCAGCATGCAGATGGTCCACTTCAGCCTGACCCGGGAGGCCGACCGGGCCACGAGACGGGCCGAGCAGCGCCGAGCCGACCTGCAGACGGAGAGAGAGAGGGAACGACAGAGGAGGAAGGAGGAGAAGAAGAGAAGCAACGCTGCTGCTAAAGCTAATAACGCTAATAAAGCTAAAGAACCAGGACTCCTGTCCTGGGTGCAGAACTTCCTCCGGTTCTGACGGGTCCAAAAACCCAACCAGAACCTTCAGGTTTCATTAGATGAAAACCTCTGAACACGTTATTTTAAAGCTTTAATGGGTTTTTCTCCTGATGGTTCCGGTGTTCTGCTTTATTATTCAGACAAATCTTTAATTTATTTAAAAAAACTATAAATTAAATAATAATTATTTAAATTTTTCAGGTTTTGAGTCAAATCTTTAATTTATTTAAAATATATATTTATATAAATTAAATAATAATTTATATTTTAAAAATTATTAATTAAATAATAATAATAATAATAATATATTTTTCAGGTTTTGAGTCAAATCTGTCGTTTATCTTTAATATTTTTCAAACGTGTGAAAAAGAAACGAGTCAGACGAGCAGAGAAACTTTAATCAGATTCAAAGGTTCTGATTCTGCAGGTTCTGATTCTGCAGGTTCTTCCAGACCTGAAACTCAAACTGGACTCAGAGTTTTACAAACTTCAAGTCGACCCGAACTGGAAGGAACAGTCCAGAACCTGGTTCCTTTCAAGGTTCTGATGGTTGTTGGTTCTTAGATTAAAGAAAAATAAACCCGGGTCGATTCAAAGGTTCTGATTCTGACCTGAAACCTGTCAGGGTGTATGGCGTTACATTTGTGCCACCGGTGTGAGTGCAGTAACACACATACCAACATGAACGACCCAAGTTGTGTGTAAATGAACCACATCAGCAGCCAATCACAGACAGGCTTCTTTCATCCAATCAAAGCACTTGTTGTAAATCTACTGAAGTGACAAAATCTTAGATGTATTAAATCAGCAAAAGATAATAAGATATATTTTATATTTTTAATTAAGCATACAAATATACTTACTGTTGTGTATTTTAGGCAATACATCTCTGTGATCCAGGTAGAAAAAAAAACAGGTTTAACTTTTTTAAATTATTATTATTATTATTATTACTGTTAGGATTTTATATGCAATATTCATTAAAGTGCCTGTGACACGCCTACCCTTCAAACACAAAAAGTCAAAGAAAACATCTTTATACTTGCATAACTGGCCTATTTTCTTTTGAATTTGGCTCAGCCAAAGTGAAACAGGAAGTGACATCAAAGGGGAACTCATTAATAAAATAAACTCTCTGGTCTTTGTTTATTCAAAGAAAACTATTTAAACTTTAAATCTTCTTCATTTCTCTTTGATAGCAACTAAAAATAATCTAAAGAAACACCAGATATTTGTCTGTGTTGTTAGCTTTTGTAACAACACTCTTTATATGCCGACATTCCCCTTTGACATCACTTCCTGTTACTTTAAACACAAATATCTCAACAACTGTTCATCTTAACGACGTGAAATTTGTTTTGCAACATGTTTTCAATGTTATCTTTCCAAAAACACATTCGTGTTTATTATAAAAAATTTGATGACACAGGTTCTTTAATTACATTAAGATAAATTACTGTTGGTTTTGATATTATTCGTAGATATTATAATTAATTTATTAGTCCCTCGTCAATGCTGATATTCTGTTGTATCAAGAGTGCTTATACAATTTGAATATCTACAAATAATATCAAAACCAACAAGTAGTGAATCTTAATGTGTTTTAGAAATATTTTATAAAATAAACAATGACAGTGACCACATTTTTATGCTCAACTAACTATTGTTGTTACAAAATTTAAACATATTATCTTTTGCTGGTTTAATGCGTCTAAGATTTTGTCACTTCTGCCTCTTGGTTTAGTAGATTTATAATAAGAGCTTTGATTGGATGAGATGAACCATGTGATTGGCTGCTGATGTGGTTCATTTACACACAACTTGGATTGTCAGAATAATCTGAATGGGTTGTTTAAATTATGCATTTTTATTCTGAATGGTTTAATCTGATTACTGATGTCCATGTAAACGTAGTTATTGTTTCTCTGCTCAGACTAGTGGCACAAATGTAACTCCATACAGCTTCTGGTCTCTTCCTGTCACCCAGACTTTCCTGAACCCTGTTGAAGTGGTCCGGATCATCGGTTCTGGAGACATTTTCATTGGAAGTGAGTTCACAAAGAACCGTTGATCCGGACCAGGTTCTGCTCCAGAACCTCTGGTTGTTTTGGGTCACTGTCCGTCCTGCAGGGCGGCGGGGTTCCAGATGACCACGGACCCCAGGTTCTGGGCCTCCCTCTGCAGGGCCTCAGCCACGGCCCTGGACGGCGGCGGCGGCGGCGGCGGCGCGGCGGCGGTCCAGTCGTGGGCGATGTACTGATGGTACGGGTCCTGGGAGCTCTCCAGCTTCTTGGAGCGGATGTAGCTGAACATGATGCCGAAGGTGAAGAAGCTGAACATGCCCACCACCAGCAGGACGTACAGGACCCCCTGAGGCTCTGCCCGGGCCCCGGCTGGCCCCGCCTCCTGCAGGGCATGATGGGAGGTGGAGTTCTGAGGCTGCGGGGGGAGGCCCGAGCTGTTGAAGCAGTGCTGCAGGAGAGCGAGCAGGATGGACTGCAGCTCGCTGCTGTTGGTGTGAATCATGGCTGACCTCTGGTGGACAGTCAGGAGACTGCAGCTGCAAAATAAATCATGTTTTTATAAAACAGGTAAAAACAAAGAAGTTCTGCAGCTGAATCTGAACGAATCAAATGTTTTTAAACTGAGACGTCAGAAATACTCAATGTTAACAAGAATTCTGTAAAAATGAAATTTTTATTTATTAAAGAGTTTTTATATATTTCATGATCAGATCAGCGTGTGTCTGATCCTGAATTAAACTTTTAAAGTTTTAAAAAGTTATTTTTAATCTGAAGTGAGACAAAAAGAGAAGATTAAACTGATTAAAATACGTTTAATCAAATGAACCTGTTAGTTTCTGTCTGTGGTCCTGATAATCCAGAATAAAAACATCTCAGATTAGAGTCAGGAACGTACCTGTGGAGGGTCAGGAGTCGTTCTGCAGAGACCCTGAAGGACAAACCTGCACCTCCTGTCTCAGGCTGCAGGATGGAGCAGTGAGGAGGAGACGGCGTGAGGTGAGCTCCACCAGTTTAATCAAACCTCAGGTCACAGAAAAGGTCACGACCTCTGAGTCCCCCCAGGTCTGAGGAGGATCAGGATCCTCTTCAGACTGACAGAGTCCTTCACAACGTGCTGAGCTTTAATGTTGTGTATTCAGGTGTGTGTGTGTGTGTGTGTGTGTGTGTGTGTCTGAGAGAGAGCTTGAGAACAAAGCTGCTCTCAGACTGAAGGAGGTCAGAATCTTCTGCAGCAGGAAGGAGATTAAATTACAACCTGACCTCCTCGACGTCCTCTAACTCCATGACCGCTGTGTGTCTGTGTGTGTGTGTGTGTGTGTGTGTGTGTGTGTGTGTGTGTGTGTGTGAGGACATCATGTTTGTTTTAAGATGAACAGAACCAAACTGGTTTCTTCAGACTGAAGTTCTGATTGGACCGCTGTGTGTGTGTGTGTGTGTGTGTGTGTGTGTGTGTGTGTGTGTGTGTGTGTGTGTGT
>NW_013955223.1:11447-11694 GCF_001266775.1 Austrofundulus limnaeus
TCTATTAGTTTAGTCTGAACTCCTCTCCAGATTGTTTCTGGTTTCTATTAGTTTAGTCTGAGCTCCTCTCCAGATTGTTTCTGGTTTCTATTAGTTTAGTCTGAGCTCCTTCAGACTGTTTCTGGTTTCTATTAGTTTAGTCTGAACTCCTCTCCAGATTGTTTCTGGTTTCTATTAGTTTAGTCTGAGCTCCTCTCCAGATTGTTTCTGGTTTCTATTAGTTTAGTCTGAACTCCTCTCCAGATTG
>NW_013955224.1:0-6971 GCF_001266775.1 Austrofundulus limnaeus
GAGCTCTCACGTTAAAGCGAGAGTTGACTCCTCCCACACTAAGAAAACAGGAGGGGAGGGGTCAGCGGAGCTCCTGTGTTGCGGAGCAGAGAGACACGAAGTAAACAAACAAGCAGGAAAATGAAACTTATCGGCCCCTTTTTTTTTACCGACCTCAAAAAAAGTTAYCGTGCGATTAATTGATTTATTGACTATCGCGACAGGCCTACACACACACCCCTCCCTCATCATTGCTGATGGGTTCTGACGGTTGCCTTGGCTCCCTCAGGGCTGCAGGAGGCATCGTGGACGCAGGTCCTGCTTACCAGAAGAACCTTTCTCAGGAAGTAACCAAACTGCAGCGGCTCTACGGCGAAGGAGACCTCACCAAGTTCCCCGACATCAAATTCACTGGTCAGTTTCCTGCCTCCAGCCGAACAAAAACCTGGTTTTAAAAGATCAAAACAGAGTTTTAAATCTGAATAAAGATGGAGGAAAAGTGTCTGTTTCTCACTGAAGGACAGACGGTGTAATTTTATTGTTTAGGTCAAAGTTATTTATGAAACCGTTAAAATATGGAAGTTTAGGCCAGGCTTCCTTCATCGTAGGCAGCACTGATTTATGATTCCAATTAAGCAAAGTGCTTTATTTTATCCCCCGAGGGTAAATATTGTGCAGCCAGCAGTTTGTACGCTCTTAGTTTCACACAACAAAAGGCAGTAATGGCCGCAGCGCTGGCGTAACGACGAGCCGCGGTTATTACGACACAAATGCTTTTTTGCTTTGACACAGTTTACAGCTCAGCCTCATGAATATTTCCTCCTCTGCCTCCGAACAGATGTGCTGTCATCCTCGTCTATAAATAGCAACCGTGGTGACAGAGAAAGACAACTCGTGTTTGAATTCACCTCAGGAGGCTTTTTGTTTCTGAGCTTGTCTTTTATTTATTTATTTTTGTGTGTGTTTTTAGATGTTGCTTTTCCAAATGAATTTGGTACAACGTGACTTATTCAACTCAGTAACATCTATGTTTTATTGTTTCTCTGTCTTCTGTCCACAGAGCCGAAGTTTGACGAGGCTCCCAAGTGAAGGATGTTTGTCTCTGACATGTCTCACATATGTTGTATTTAATAAAAAAAACTATTCTCTGGGATTGAACTGATCTTCTGCTAGTCTTTGATGACTCTGAAGGTTTTAAATCTGAATCTTAAATGAAACATTTGTCATGTAGTGGAAATGTTTGAATAAGTTTAATCTATAGTGCACATGGAAATATTCACACAATCTAAGAGTAGTAAGGCAAATCATTTTTAAAAGGTGTTTCTGGGGAAAGAGGATAAAGAACATCTTATCTGTTGTAGATAGGTAATCTGTTGACTCTTTGAAGAAGCAGCTGAAGACATCTTTATTCAGACAATCTTATAGTTAACTTCTCTTTTATCTCTTATTATTTTGAGATCTGTTTTCAGATATAAAGTGCATTACAAATATAATCTATTATTATTATTATTATTATTATTATTATTATTATTATTATTATTATTATTAAGTATTTACTGAATTTATTCATAATACTAGAAATTTAACCCTAAAAATCATCCATAAAGTGGGAGGGTATACACGGGTTATTGATGATTAGATTTTTTATGTCTTTTAAGCTCAAATGATGATCGTATTATACATGAATAAAAACGGTAAATTAAATCAGATTTTCATGAGGAACAAAATGATAAATGCTGCCTAACCCTCTGAAATTATTGACTTCTCCAGATTTTCTATTCAACTTAAACCTGTTCTGTTTTAATTTAGGAATTACCATATATTGTTGTAAAGCAATGCTAGTATTTTACATTTTATTAGTCTAAATCAGAGGTTCTCAAACTGGGGTGCACAAGCTGTATCTTGGGTTTCCTCAAAATTTCAATAGTTTGTTTAAAAAAATTCACATAGGGAACATTTCACTAGTTAAACAAACGTACTAAACAAAAAAAATACTTCCATAGCATTAAGGGTTAAATTATTTTTAAAGGGATCCTTGATTAGTTGTAACATTAGACTTTATTTAATAAACATATACTTTAACTGTAAAATAAAGACAAAATACTGTAGGATGTTTAGTTTTTATAATTTTTAAACTAAAAGTTTAAAAATATATTACACGGACAGGACCATTTTTTTACACACAAAGCATTCTGGGTAAATGATGATGTGGATAGGTCCTCGGTGCGAGGCTGCTAGCGAGCTATATCCACCCTGAAGGTTAATCTTGGRCAATATCTGATGATCGACTCTTAAATGAAACCAGAGAGCGTTGACAGAGAGGGGAACACAAAAATGACTCAGCCTGTAACTGAAAATATGGATGGAGGACCTCAGTTTAGCTTGTTTTTCGTGCTAGCACCGAGCTAATATAAGGCAATATAGCGCGAAGGCTAACAGGCTAAGCTGAGGTTCTTCTTCCATGAAGCAGCTCTGTTCTCCTCCATCCATATTTTCAGTTCCAGGCTGAGTCATTTCTACCTTCTCCTCTCTGTCAACGCTCTCTGGTTTCATTTAAAAGAGTCGATCATCAGATATTGTCCAAGATTAACCTTCAGGGTGGATATAGCTCGCTAGCACCTAGTGCCGATGACCTAGTTGATGTCATCATTTACCCAGAATGCTTTGCGTGTAAATAAAATGGCTCCGTCCGTGTTAAAATATATTTTAAAAAAATTACAGTACTAAACAGCCTACAGTATTTTTAGTCTTTATTTTACAGTTAAAATAGAAGTTTATCAAATTAAGTTTAATGTTACCACTAATCGTGGATCCCTTTAAAACAGCATATGGTTTATGAGGGGGTCCCTCAAAATGTTTCACACTAATAAGGGGTCCCCACTCCCCAGACCCAAATACTTGAGAAGCCCTGATCTAAACGAACACTATTTTCTAACCTTTTAAGTTTCTGTCAGTTTCACGTGGTGAAAAGCAGCAGCAGCTAGCTGTAGCATCTGGAACTCTAATGTCAAACTTGTGGTGGTGGAAAGGTTTATAAAAGATCATTTTAGCTGCTTTATGAGATTTGAATTGTTTTAAGTAAATCCACTTTGGTCTTAGCTGCTCAGAATTAAATTATTTCTGTAAATGAAATGAATTGGAGCTGTCCATGTCAGGTAACATTTAACTGCTCACACTCGTCCACAGAATCTCCCTTCAAAATAGCTGGTTTGGTTTAATGGTTGTTTTATTTCTGCAGCATGTAATAAACCAGTTGTAGCTCTGTATTGACTCCGAGGAGGAAAAAATGCTTAGAAATGAATTCTTCATTTTATTTCTTTTTTTTAATCTGGAACTCGAGTTGCAGTGAGCCAAATGTTGACTGACCTGGATAGAAACGGTCTGTCACACTGAATTAGTCTTGAAAGCTCCACAATATGACGAGGTCACAGACTCGACTCGGGATGAATCTTAAAACTCAAAAATAGCATCGGAAAGAATCTGTAATCTGACCTGATGCTTAATGTTTTTACGATTATGGGCTTTAAACTCAACAACGGTTATGACTGGAGCAGATAAGAGTAAAATATGTGACGATGTGGTGAAATCCCTGTTTTTATTGCAGACAACATTTAAAGACCTGTGATGCTACACACCTGTGTGGTAGAGGAAGGGTCAGGTCTGTGCTCACAAACAGCTTGTGAAAAATTTGTACAACATAAAAGACGCCTTACCTGAGGATGGAATGAAAATTAAATCAATTAGAAGACTTGTTAATGATTAGATCTATCTATGGATATATGAGTAATTATGAAATGTGTTCATAATTCAGCACAAGTTGTCTTAAACGTTATGATGTGACAGCCGGGCCTTTAGCCTCTACGTGTCAGTATTTACCACTGCATGTTAAAACTACATTCTTTTATTTACAACTTATCAGGACATAAATGACAAAATCTCAAAATGCAGTCAGTAAAATCTGCGATGGTTTAAAACGTTCAGTTGACCTATAAAAGTAGAGTGTTTCTCGATTCACTAAGTCTCTTATATTGTGGAGTAAATGGTCTGCACGTCTGTCCAGTCCCTGTGGACTCCAAAGTGCTTCACACTACTGTCATTCTCACACTGATGGTAGCTCACCACCATCAGTGTGAGGGTGGTGAGCTACAGTGTAGCCACAGAGGTGAGGCTGCCGTACCCCGGCACCACCAGCAAGGCAAGGCAGGGGAAGTGTCTGGTCCAAGACTGAGAGAGAGAGGAGTCTGAACCGGCAACCCTCCTGTTACAGGACAAACCTCTAGTCACTCTGCCACAGCTGTAGTTTACACAATCGTTAAGTCGATATTGATGTGGGCGTGTGACGGCCCAGTGGGTAAATCGGTAGTGTTGTGAAACACTCGCCATCCTTCGCCATAAATGAGGTGAAGTTGAGGTCGCTGGTCAGAGCCTGTTTGGTCCGGCTCCATCTGGTTGTCAGCCAAATGTCGCTCTCTGAGCTACAGTCTGCTGACGTCCCGTCTTTGGCTCTTAATTTCCTCAGTTTTATGGTTGGCATAGTTGCCGTAAAACAAGTCCAAACCATCAACCTTCCACCACCGTGCTTTAGTCATCTAAGTCTTTGTTGACGAGCTTTACGTAATTCTGACTTAAACTATTCATAAGTTTCATTAAGCAGGGTTGAGTTACCATCCAGTGCAGCTTCAGTTTAGTTAATCCTGGATAGTTTTTTTAAAACGTCCAATTTTAAGTAAAATACTATAACTATTAGAAATATAGTGACTGATAGTAACTGCTAAAGTTCCATATGAAGACTAACAAATAGTTCACTATATAGTTCAGATAATTCAAATAATCCAGGATTCTTCAATCAAGCTTAACTTATTTTATCCTGGAAATGGCTAATAATTACAATCTTCATCCATAAAACAGTCAAATGAAGTTTCTTTTTAAAAAATAATTACAGAAAGATGTTTTTACAAACAAACTGGATAGAAAAACCTTTTTATTACTGATACACAGTTCAAATAAAACTCTGAACAAATCATCCACACAGTCCAGAAAACAAACACTTCATTGAATAAAACAGTGGCACGAGAATATATAAAGACAGAAAAAGTAAGGCAAGTTCTTTACAAAAAATAAGTGATCCAGAGATAAATGAGAAATTAAAAAGGCACGAGGTATACTGTAGATACATGTATATGTTTGAAGAAAAAAAAAGAAACAAAACCATGCAGGCACATCAGGGTGGAAGGGGGTTGGTCTCAGAATTTGAGTGAATTTTTTGTTACTAAGAAAACGAGTTTTAGGGCCTGAGACAGACGAAATACTTGGTTGAGGTAAATCGCGTTTAATGTTTTCTTTATGGCTTCTCATAAATTCTCCTTCAAATAAATGTAACAGAAAAGGTCACTAACGTGAGTCTTTGGTAAAAAAAAATAAATAAATCAAATCCTTGAAGCAGTTGGCCTTCAGAAATAAGAAAACGAAATGATGCTCAAACCTTTTTACAGACCAGTTCATGGTCTGACCAGCAGGGGGCAGCAGAGGGCCGTGAAACCAGCTCAATCTCATCAAAAGAAACCAGAAAACCAGAGGGAAGAAGCCTGGCAGCTTTGCTTCACATAATCAAAAAATGAGCGAAGGGAAGGAAGGAGATTAAGATTTGCTTATATTGGAAGATCAAAAGCTCAATCTTGAGTCCAGAGAGGCAGAAAAACTGGATCCAGTGTTGGCACCTCATTACAGGAAGTGATTCATTGTCGCAGAAAAGGCCAGCTTCTCAGAGCATGAATGATTGTGTGTGTTTGAAATCCTGTGGCTGAAAGAAACAGGAAAAACAAAAAAATAAAATAAAATAAACAGTTTTTCTGGTGCGTGTAGATTCTGGTGAGTATAAACGTTCACAGATTAWAAAACAAACACTTTACCTCTTGAGGTGGTGGGACGTAGTTGACGTTGGACCTGAAAGATAAAACTGAGGTGAGTACAAAGCTGTGCACCGAGAGAACGACGACAAACACAACRGACCTCAGGGGACACTGCAGGACCTGGTTCAGAACAGAGTACTCTCTAGAGGTGGACAATCCTGGTCATCCAGGTCCTCTATCCTGTAYATTTCAGAGGTTCCTCTGCTCCAACACACCTGCTTTGAATAATTAGGTGATTAACAGGCTTCTGCAGAACTTGAAGAGGTAATTCACTGAATCAGATGTGTTAAAGCAGTGAAACCAGTTAAACACRCAGGATAGAGGACCAGGGTTGGACACCCCTGGACCAGGCTGCTCTTTGAACGACTTCAGTTTGGAACAAGTTTTCATTCGGGTCATACTGACGAGCTGACGGCTAGTCGGAGTGTTCACTGCAGTCTTACCAGAAATGTTATTTGCTTTTTGTGCCTTTTTTTAAAAAGGATAGTTCGGTCACATGTGAGCCCTTACAAAAAACTGAGGATTACGTCTCCAGGTAGTGCAGTGAGATTTAGGCTGATGTAGTGCACTGGTTGWTTAATTTACAATAATTAGATTTAATCAAAATATAATAAATAAATAACTCATCTATGGGTCCTGTGATGCAAATGTCTGAATTATAATCCGAAATGTTTTGTAGATGTAGGAACAATTAACGATTTTGGGCAGAAGAGTGCTACACTTAGGYGAATAAACAACCCTCTGCACATCTGCATGACAGGTTTTTGTTAGTCCCTGGTTTCTAAACACTGACTGTCAGTGACCTGAGGTGGTTGGATGTTTTGGTTCACTGTAAACTTCTACACTGTCAGGTGGAAGGTGATATTATGACGGTGTATTAGGGCTATTTTGCAGATGAAAAATAAAGAGCAAATCTCCGCCAAAAAACTCAAAATTTTGAGATTAATTTTGTAAATTTTATTAAGTAGAAAACGTAAATGTATGAGAAAAAACTCAAATTTTCATAATTAAAGACAAATATTTTCTGCATTTAAACTAAATATGAACATTTTCTGACATTATAAAGTCAGACATTTACAAGAC
>NW_013955224.1:7971-10635 GCF_001266775.1 Austrofundulus limnaeus
GTGTGTGTGTGTGTGTGTGTGTGTGTGTGTGTGTGTGTGCGCGCGGTGATCATCATTCAGACGGGATGTTCTGAGTGACTCATGATTAGCCAACAATTTATTCTGGTGGGTGCGATTGAGAGGAAGGGGCCCTGAAATGGAAATGTGTTTAAATGTCAGAGGAAAGGTAAGGTTCTCATCAACCTTTGGTCACCCGTCCGCTTTGAATATTCTTATTGCCGTCATGTATTAATAATGAGAGTTGAAAAGTGAGTAAAATTTAACCTTCGCTGTACCTGAGGAAACTATGAATATTAACGAAGCCTATTATGTCTACCTGATCTGAAAGAATTTTAACCCAGCTGCTGGCTCCCTCTCTGGCTCTCCACTTCTTTTATTTTCGTCTCCATCTCTTTTTTATTTTCAGTTTTCTCATTTTTCTCATRCTCCTTCTCTTTCTGTTTCCTTTTCTTCATTTCCCCCTCTTTCCCTATGCACCCTAAGTACCAATTCAGTAAACTTCCAAGTACAATTTTACATGTTTTTACACATTTTTGTGTCTTTAATGATAAAGATATCCCAGTTTAATGGAAACAACAGTATATTAGCTCCAACAAGGGGATTCTGAAAGAGCTAAAAACCTGACAAACAACCAAAAATCAGCTGAAGGTCAAGGCATCTCTCAGGTCTACTRTCTATTTATCTCATAAACACATGTRACACCACGATGAAAGGTTCAAACATGTCAAACTGTTTGCTTTGATTGGGGATTTAAAACATTTGCAATGTACTCTGTGAGCCCAGCATAAGATATCTGGAGCAGATAAGCTTCTTCCTCTGCTCATTCTTTGGTTTTCTTCAGTTTGTGACAGCCTGTGTCTTCATTTCACATGAGAGAGGAGGAAGCTGTTTGCCATGCAGAAATACTGTTTGCATAGATCAGGCCAAAGTGGGACGTGTGTGTGTGTGGGGGTGCAATTCCCTAGATTAAGACTTGATCAAGGCGCCATCAGCACACACTTCCCCATCTCCCCCTCTCGCCTGAGGATCGGGGGCTTTCAGGGGAGTTGACACATCTATCTGCAACGGACAACAAAGACAGAGATGTTTGCACAAACCCTCTTCGTCTCTCAGACTGTCACTTCCTGTCCATATATGGTCTTTCCTATCATTTAATTAGAAGGTATGTGTTGGTATGATGGTATTTTATGAAGAGAAAAACTCCCCTGAGCTTACTGCGTTAAATTTTAGGATTTATTTATTTATTTTTTGTCTCTGAGACCTTTGTCTCAAACCTGACGTCCTCCACCCGCTGTGATCTCCRGATAATCCGGTAAGTGCTCGGCTCTTATTAGCTCTTTGCATTGATTGAGGAAGAGATCGGGAGCTGAGACGTCCTCATTAACACTGGATTAAGTGCTAATCCTCCCACCAGCACAGTCCGACTCGTCTCTGTCTTATGAATCCACACCTGAACAAACTGGATGCAAAAAAAGTGCCGAAATCACCGTATTTCCTTAAGCTTCACATATCAAATGCATGTTTCACAAATCAAACACTTGGTTTTAAACATTCTGCAATCAGTGTAGAATAATCTAGTCCAGGTTTGAAGTCTCTGTGTGTTTTAGTTTTTAAACTAGAGTGGATAAAAGGTGTTCAAGGTTGTGCAAACAGGTGGAATCGCCCTTCAGCCATTCCTGAAAACTTCAGAGTTTTCTCTCATAAATTTACGAGTTTTTTTCTTGTAAATTTCTAACTTTACCATGTCAGAAAATATCTAGTTTAAATGTTGCAAATTTCTCCCTTTAATAACGGAATTTTCAGATTTTTTCTCATTAATTTGCGACTTTTCAAAATAAGAGAATTTCCTGTTTTTTTTCTCGAAGATTTGCTCCTCTTTTTTTTCATCTGCAACGTGGCCCTAATATGCCGTCGTAGGTCATTTGGAGGAGAGAAAATGAACCTTAAAAGTTTGAGAAGATTCAGCAGCTGCACTGTGGCGACTCGATGGTTTTAGTCAGAATAACCTGAGAGATTAAAGGCAAAACATTCATTAGACAAAAGAAGAGAACTTGGAGTTTTGAATAAGACTCGACTGCCAAGAAAGAAAGGATTTTTTCATGTCCCTGGACATGGCACTTGGTCCTGCATTCTTGCACATCACAGTAAACTGGATGGCAGTCTGGCTTAAGATGCCCATTCGGTCGTTTCATTATCTCTATAAAGCTTTTTTCTGAAGCATGCACATAAATCTATTTTTTATTTGCTTTTTTACTCAAGAAGGTCAGACATGAAACTGTCCAGATCCTGACTTCTTTCCAAACATTCTCCAGATTTATCTGAGGAGGCTGATGTGGTCGTTCTGTCATGGCTCCCACCTCTTCAGCAGGACGCCATCCTAGCTCTCTCCTCTTTCCTCCTCCTCCTCTTTCTTCCTTCCTCGATCCCTCTTCACCAAACTCACTCCTGGGCCGCTTCGAGTTGGGAGTTATTGATTTGTCCGGTGTGATAGAGGTGGGAGGTGTGTTCACAATGCGGCGGGGGTCTGGCTGCTTGTGCTGAATCTTTCAGAGGGCCAATCGATACGGACTCCTTTCCTCCCCTTCAAAGCTTTTCATTCATCTAGATAGACAGACAGAGAGAGAGAGAGAGAGAGAGAGAGAGAGAGAGAGAGAGAGAGAGAGA
>NW_013955225.1:0-263 GCF_001266775.1 Austrofundulus limnaeus
ACTAACCATTAATTATGAACTATTATTAGTAAACTGATAAACATTGTTAAACTAATAAAATGATTAAGCAATGCTGATTAAAAACAGAAGATGTAAAACGCTAAAATATAAGCATTGATTAAAATATATTCTGTTAACACTACATCATAATTTCTAAACATGTTCAAACAAAAAACAAACAAACATCAAATGCAAAGTAATAAAATAACTATTACTAAAGAGCCCTTAAAAATAATAGACAAAATTCAAATACATTTTAAAGG
>NW_013955225.1:1179-2346 GCF_001266775.1 Austrofundulus limnaeus
GGTTAGATTTAGATCTAAGGCGTGAATTGAGTTTAGGTTATTTTTACGTGTCAGGTAGATAACTGTGCGGTTAATTTTAGGGTAAATGGTCAGGGCTAGGCTATAAAATTACATGAAAATGAGTGGAAGTTAATCCACGGTCCCCACAAGTATATAAAAACAAACCTGTGTATGTGCATTATTGGTAAATTTCCTGAATGGAGTAAGAGGCTGTCAATGAGAACCTGTATTTTCCCTGCAGCTCTCCTCTCTCCAGCTGCAGGGCTTTCTGACCTCATGTTTATGTATCTCACACGTTGGCCTCCTCATCAATGTTACTTTGTCGGCACKCCTCTCTTTCTACTTTCCTCTCTCCATTTCAGTCTCTCATGTTTTCCGCCTGCAAAGGTTCAGAGCTATGAATAATAAGAACTCTATAAAAAGCAGAAGATTGTGTTTCACTCTCAGGCTGTTGTGTGTTGCTGAATGATTACCAATGTAGAAGCTTCAAAAGGAACATTACAAACAAACTCCTGTGACACAGTGGTAGCGTCTCCCTGGGCTGGAACTAGTTCAAGCTGACATTTCATCTCCTGAAACATTTCTGGTGGTTCTTCAATTTTCCCTGGTCAGTAGGAGAAGTTTGCAGTTTTGTTTCTTGAATATTGAGCATGGTCCAACAGTTGGTGCAACACATTTTATTTGATTTGATTGTTGATTCACTGTTTTAGACTGGTGCCCAAAATGCTTAGAATTCATTCAGAATGCTGAGGCTGGGGTCCTGACAGGTTGTGTCTCCTGTTCTGCTCTTTCTGTGAACTTCATTATTCAGCTCAAACTTCTTCTCATCACCTACAAAACCCTGCATATTTGAAGCTGCTCACTGCCCCCAACACCACAAAAATAACACAACACTCTTAACAGGCTGGTCTTGTTTTTGAACTTTTACTCTGCATAAATTAGCTATCTAAAAAAAACAAGTTTAAAATAGATTATAGTCTGAATCTTCTTAAACTAAGTGACTGTTGCACTTGGTAAGACTTCTTGAAATAAGAAACATTTCCAGGGCCCATATTTATCAAACTTCTTAGAATTTCCCTTAAGAATGCTGCTAATGGTGCGTTCACACCAAACGCGATTTCAGCGTCAGGAGCAGCAGGTTTACATACAAAGTCTATGGTGGACGCG
>NW_013955225.1:2783-4928 GCF_001266775.1 Austrofundulus limnaeus
TGACGTGCTCTGGCTCTCTGTAAATAAAGCAAAGCCACTTCCTCGTCCGACATTAAACAGCCCCACAGAGGAGGGAGGGGCGGGGCGGCTGTCGCCGTGCAGCGCAGGTGTCCTGCGTCTGACCTCAAAGTGCACAAGCTTCAAACTTCAGCGTTGGCTGCGATTTTGACGCTGAAATAGCGTTCGGTGTGAACGCACCATAAGAGTGGACTTAAGTGTAAAAAAATYCTTGGTTAAAAGCTGAGAGTAAAAAGTCACTTATCAAGCATCTCATGGTACATTCACACCAAACGCGTTTTGAGCATCAGGAGCATCTGGTTTACATGCAAAGTCAATGGTGGACGTGCATCTAGGGATGTCTAGAAGCCGAGCAGCGCGTCTGGCGCATTTGGAGCAGCGCAGCTCGAAGCAGTGCACGCGTGGCACGTCCCAAGCGTCCGCCGTGTGAGTTGGAAAATCTGAACTTTTGCTGCTCGATGCGTCGCATCAACCAATCTGAGAGACTCATTTTTCCACGTGACAGTTTCCTGAATGTTACCCACCGAACCGAAACAGACGAACAGGAGATCTTTACCTGAAATCGACCATCTGCAGTTGGATTTTGTGGCTGGAGACATAAGTGCCGATGTGGGTCAGCTGGTCCGGACAAAAAAAAAGGTCCGTCAGCTGGCAGCTTCTGGAGCGGCAAAACTAACCTAACAAATCGCCTCTAAATCATCTGGTGAGTTAATTTTCTGCTGTGCGCAATGATCGCTTGCTCTTTAGTGATTAAATCAAAGCCATTTTCTTTTATTTTATCTTTATTTCACCCGCCGAGGGCAGACGCTCCTCCCACACCCTGCTGCCGCWGCTGCTTCTCGTTCTGGTCTGTGAAYGCGTATCTCCGGCATCAAGATGTGTGCGTTTTSAGATTTTTGGAGGCGTGCAACGCATTTGGTRTGAACATAGCATAAGTCTTACTTTAAGTGAAGTGTAGGAGTAATTCTTAAGTGTCAGTCTCAGAGCTGATTTGTGACACCTGGCTGTGTCGCAAAGCTGATCCTGGATGACCTTGTTAGAAAAAACGCCGGCATGAACCAATCACTGCCCGGATTTCATGTTCAAGAATATTGTAGGAAAAATGTCAAGATAAAGCTGTGAAAATCCTAGGATAAGTTTGAAGAAATTTATAGTTATTAGAGGTTAGTACTGGTGTTAAAAGCACAACAATATATTTTTAGGTTTTCCTTTGTTGACAATGATTAATCTATTATGTTTTGATTGATATAGATTAGTTACATGTCCGAATTATAAACAACACATAATTAAAACGTTGTAATAACATTAGATGAGACTTTTGTATGAATGCCTGTGATTCAGCCGTAGGTCAGTAGGGGGCGAACGCAGGCATCGAAGAATCATGTRTAAATTGATGTACTTCCTGGCGGCCCAGGCCTTCCTTGAACTGAGATCTACATAAAATGTCCTCATTTGCATCATGAATACATACGAAAATCTCAGAATATTTTATAACAAAAACTCAGCAGCTTTAAAGTTTTTTATGTCTCAGAGCCTGAGGTAATGTTGAGCTTGCGCCCTCTCCTCCTCTCCACTATCTGCAGACAACACCCACTTCACACATAAAACCCCACTCCATCATTAACACCTTGGTCCGAGAGGACCCAGTCGCACGCAAACTCCATCATTGTATCACGTGATTGTTAATATAATAAACAAAAAGTTCAATCCCACTGTAATTTTTAATTTTCTATTTTATTTTTTAAAAAAACTGATGGTGGTGGTTGTGGTGGTGGTGGTGGTGGTGGTGGTGGTGGTGGTGGGGGGTGTCGTATGCACTCAGCAGCTGAGTATATTTAATATTTTTTTCCAAAAGCCACACACAAATATCTGTCTTTTAGTCCAGCATTATGTGCAGTTTTTTTATTTATTTATTTTTACCTTTATTTCTTTTATATTTCTGACTAAACTTGTTTTCCACCTTATAACTGAGAATAAAACTCAGGTGGGTAGAAGGACAAGTGTGATTTCTGTCTTCTCGGTCCATACCTCTAGTGGTAACTCTTAACCACTTAAAGAGTAACTTACCCCAAAATTAACTTTTTTTAGCTGATAAACTGTCTAGAATGTGTCTAAAATGTTATATAG
>NW_013955225.1:5928-7020 GCF_001266775.1 Austrofundulus limnaeus
AGCTTATATTCATAGATATATTTTAATCAAATATTAATTAATATTTAATTAATATTTTAATCAAATGTTAATTAAAATATTAATATTAATTAAATAATTTTCATACTTATATAATAAATATAAGATGAGGCAGGACAGTGGCACAGCTGGTAGAGCAACATATTGCCTCCTCCAGGTACTCCAGTTTTCTCTCGCAGACCAAAATCATATGTAATTAATTTAAACCCCCCACATTTACCATTAAACATTAGTTCATCCAGTGTTGTTTCTCTTGCTTAACAAATACATTTATTTCATTTTACCTATAAAATATTCACATTAAGTGTTTTTCTATGTAGGTAAAAATATGTTTATCAACCTGTTAAAATACACCAGAATGAAGGAAATGGCATTTACTTCTTTAAAAATTTTCTGGGGGAGGACCTCCAGACCCCCCCGGCCAGTGGGTCCCCCCAACACTACAAATACGTACTCTTGTTTTTGTTTTAGTTTTTTTTGTTTTTTGTCTCTGAAGGTCATAAAATCTGTGATATTATCTGTGAAATTACAAATTGAACATCTGTTGGCGAATAGCTTTATATTGCCATAGTTTTCAATTTGTCACTTTTACAAACATCATAAATTTTCTGTTATAGATATTAGTTTTGGTGTGCCTCCCCTGGTTTTCAGTGCCCCCCCCCCCACGAAAACATTTTCTGCAGGCGCCACTGTTTAAACAGTGTGTCCACAGAGTTACATAGCGAAGCAAAGAGTGCAGCGAAACAAGACGAGTCATTGGATAAATGCTGGGCTTTGTCCCGCCCATCGGATGCTCAGCGTCTCTAGGGGTCTAAGGGGCAGTGGGCTGGCCTCGGCCGGCCCAGACGCTCAGCTTCTGCATGATGATTGGATGATCTGTCGGAGGCTGAATCCCTTTTTGATTGACAGAGAAATGAACGAATCAGCAATGTTTTGGTGTAAACATCCGTGGGATCTTTTTTTAGTTTCATTCTGTTCTGAGTTGAACCGGAGACTTTATTAATCATGTAAACAGCATTTTCTTTGTTAAAAACGACTAGCGACAAATCAAAATTCTATTTCTGGTGTTTATTA
>NW_013955225.1:8020-11333 GCF_001266775.1 Austrofundulus limnaeus
TTTGGAGACTGACTTCTATCGCAGTTTCTGTCCAGTGGGTGCTGCTGAGCCCCTCCACCGTCACAAAGCACTCACAGGCAGACACACCACACACTAACCTCACGCCAGTCACAAATTGAGCTTCTCCTTCTTGAAAGACCAGCATCCGCCACTGCTGCATTTTCATGAAGGCAGACATGCTAAATGTGTTGTGGCTGTTGTTTTGTTCATCTGACAGACACAGTCATCAGGTTTGCATGTTGCTTTCGTCTTGCTAATCATTGATAAATCAGCCCCTAAGTGTAGTCAGTCAATATATGGGTTTAAGGCAGGATTTTTTTGGTTTGAACAATTTAGCAGATGCTGTATATATCTTTATCTGTAAATGTAAAGATAAAGATTCCTCAACATGACCTCAGTCTCCAGAGGACACAGTGCTCTCTGTGTTTCTGTTTTCCAAGAGAAATGAAGTGTTTAAAGCAGACCAGCTCATTAGTGGCCAGGCTGAATTGCTCTTGAAGAATACTACCATCAGCTAATGAAAAGTATTGTTTTTGAGTGTGACTAAATCAAACAGGGTTTAAAGTGCACACTCACTGCACTCCCATGTACTTCATCAATGTGTGACGAAGGCCCCTGATGAAGGACTGGACTTCATGTTTACAGGGGATAACACTCCCCCAGAGAAATCAAAGTCTCATTTAGCCACTGCTCAATAACTGGTCCAGTATTGACCAGCGTTAGGAAGGAGCTGGGAGACAGGAAAAAGTGTGAGAGAAAGAAAACACAGAAGAGACAAATCTGAGGCCATAACAGTGAGGAACTGATTTACTGCTGCTGGTGATCAGATATGATTTAACCTTTCACCTGAGCCCTCTGGCAATGCAAAAAAAGTTTCAAACTTTAAAAACAGCAGCTCAATAAACACTTTTTCTCTCAGTTCCCTAAATTTAAAAGTGTGTCTGAGCAGCTGTTTGTGCTCAGAGCGGTTGTAAAAACTGTTTAGAGTTCTGGAGAATCATAAAGTGCTTCTCCTTCAACCTTCAGCCCACTGAAGCTGAAAAATACATGTCAACTGGACTTTTCTTTAGAAATATTGCACTCAGTCAGTGTGCGGATGTAAAAATATATCAAAACAAAAATAAATCTCACTGGTAAACTGAGCCATTTAATGCCACCATTGAAAGACAGGCAATAATATTTTTGCTTTGTGTGTGTTGATAAAATATCTAACAAACTGCTGGACAGAGCTTAATAAAACTCACAGAAAACCAATGTTGGATTGGACATCTACAACTGGGTAACTTTTGGCAACAAAATCAAAATGGCTGCCACAGCTAGATAACCTTTTACAACCGATTAAACTGAAATTATAAATAATGTTTCTGAGGCTCCAGAGATCCAGCCTGAGTTGAGCTGTTCTTAAAGAGCAGAGAGAAGACTTCAACATGCTTTCACCTAAGCTTCAGTTTTAGAAGAAAAGCTGCTGAAGCAGTAGAGGAGCAGGAACCTTCAGGGATGAAATCACTCACAGATGGACTGATGTTCAAGGTTGATTGTTCCACATCAGATGAGAGAAGAGATGATGAATAAAGTGAGTCACATTTAGTGAATGCTGAGCAGAAAGAAAGAGACAGATACATTCTGTATTGATCAAATGAGTCATCACATGTTGGTGTCATGTCCCTGTGGGAGGAAACTGGAGTACCTGGAGAAAACCCACAGATGCATGGAAAGAACATGTAAACTCTACCCAGAAAGAAAAGAGTCTAAGACAGTGGTGTGCCGTCAGGGCCAGCAAAGCCTTCTCTGCTGGCCTAAAAACAACCAGAATCACTACATTGCGTAATATTTTATGTTTATTATAAGAGTTATTAATATTATTATAATGTTATTATTTTTGAATCAACTGTTCTCTTCGTTTCATAGTTTTTCTCCTGGCTGCGCAGCTTCCAGCAGCTTGTATTTATTTTAGAGGTTTTATCCAATCATATTTCGATCGTCATCTGTTGCTAGGGTCCACAAATCTGCCTCAGGCCTTCAGAACGAGCAGCAAAGGCACCTGGAGGGTGAAACACATGGCAGTGAGACTGTTGCTTTGACCAATCAGGTGCTGAGGTGAAGACACCAGAACCTGCTAGCTGGCCTCGGACAGCGTCAACATTTTCTCATTGTTTGATTGGCTGATCAGAGAGCAGGAGTCAGAACCGGGAAACTAGATTTCTGTAGCGTCTTACAAGCTAAATGCTGAGCGGACATTCTCAGTGTTACAGGGAATTAAAACTTATAACAAAAATACATAACAGAACAGAACAGACTGGACTTTCAGTGATAGCTTCATGGTGGAGATAGAGAAGGACTTATTATTGAAACGAAACACCATGATGACCTGTATGACAGAGAAGACAGATTTTTCTTGAGGTAAAAAGGAGGATGGAGTTTTTAAACAGATAATAAAAAGTTTTGGTGAGTAAAATATGTTATTTAAATGTTTTATTTAGTTATCAGCTTACTATATAACCATGTTGATGCTGTTCTTAATGTATGGCACAGCTGTGGCTGCAGTTGAGAAAACTTGTTAAATGTCGCTTCAGTGATGACTTTCATTCTGGCATTCACCTGTCTGTGGTGCAGAGACACCTGTCTGTGCACCTCTCTGTGGTGCAGAGACACCTGTCTGTGGTGCAGCAGTATATTGTTCTGCGTTTCTGTGTATTATTGGTGGTTTTTGTAGCTGTGGCTTCGTGTCAAGTTGTCCAGATTGACTGTAAATTAGACAGGTTTCCCCCCTTTTTGCATACAGACATTTAGGACTGTCTTTGTCATGATTCTTGTGTTTTGGTTATTTTTGGTAGTATTTTTCAGATTGTTTTTCATTGTTTGGTATAGTCTTATTTTCTCATTTCTGTTGAGGCTTTTAGCAGTAACTTTGAGAACAATAGGTCAGAATAGGGGTCACGAAAACATCTTGTGTAATATCCTGGAAAAGTTGACATCATAAGGGGTTCTATTGGGAGGTGTTATATTTCCACCCATTTCTGGGAAATAGCCCACCCTTTTTTCTGGCAAAGGTAACGTGGTATAAAAGCTTATGGTTTTCTAACTGCGTCAGTTCGGTTTGCAAGGTCTGATCTGTCGGTTGAAGCTGTTACTGACTGAACTCAATTAAAACTCCCTCTGGCTGGCCAAGGATTGTCTCTTCTCTTTTTATCTTGATAAGTGGACTTTTTTCAGCACCTACATATTGGCGCACCAACGTAGGTTGGGGCATCTGGCGGGCTGCCACTCTGCTGGGAGGGAACTGGAAGGAGTCTCTTGGGCCCAAGAGGTAAAT
>NW_013955225.1:14950-15213 GCF_001266775.1 Austrofundulus limnaeus
TACATTAAAGCACAACTTCCAAATGCGAGCAAACCAATGAGTGAATATCATTGTACTATGTATTTTGACCCATCATGTAGCAAAGCATTTGAAGACAAATGGAACCAAGAAACAAAAGACCTACATGTAAATGTAACAAGTCAAAACATCATCATAGGTGTACAAGGTGCAGCTGCAAGTGTAGAAACAAATCCATTTATCACAAAATGGTATAAAGTTCCTCATTCTGCACCACACATAACCTTAAAGGTGCAGTATGTAAC
>NW_013955225.1:15223-15534 GCF_001266775.1 Austrofundulus limnaeus
TTTCCACCACTCTCTCACTGGCTCCTGGAGTCCTTCTGCTGTGGGAACCCAAGACCCAGTGTAGTGAGTGGTGTGCTCCCACTTACAGGAAGGAGTCCGAACGAGCCTATAGCCTTCATCTCCCCGAGAGAATGGATGTAAAGCGAGTCCGGGTCCTCCCTCACCTTGAACGAATGGGGGTAAAAAACCCTGGGAGGGGCCTAAGGGATATGCTCCTGCTCGTAACACCGGATCTACACTTAAGTAAAGATTGTATTCTCTAAAGGACCAATCTTTCCCTTGACAATCAATCACATCGCAGAGATCAAACT
>NW_013955225.1:17793-18424 GCF_001266775.1 Austrofundulus limnaeus
GGTCTCACAAGAATGGGAAAAGTTCCCAGCTCTGGCTTGATAGTGGGTTTGGAGTTATAAGCTGTACATGTAGAACACTGTCTTACATAGTCTTTTACCATGTTTTTCATGAAAGGATGCCACCACTGACTGTTTAAGTTCCTTTCCATTTGAGCTGTCCCTACATGTCCTAAGCCGTGTGCTTCCTCAAAAGCCATCTGTCTCAGTCCTGGTGGTAAAATAAGACGACCATCCTGTCCTCTCCAGAGTCCCTGAGTTTCTGTTGCACCTCTCTGTTTCCACACTATCTGTTCCTGGGGCGACGCCCCCTTTTGTTCCTGTCTTATTGTCTCCTCTGTCCACTGGCTTTTCCTTCTCAGCTCTTCCTCAACAGTGACCATCATAAGCTGTGTGGAGTACCCTGCAATTTCCTTTGCTGCCTGATCTGCCACTCTGTTCCCTCTGGCTGCTTCTGAGTCTGAGCTATCATGGCCCTTACATTTGACAATTGCTACCTCTAGTGGCAACACAATAGCTTCAGCCAGCTCTCTCATCTCTTTCTCATGTTTAATAGGCTTGTTACCTGCAGTTAAAAAACCTGCTCTCTGCCATTGTCCTAACTCAACATGAGCTGCTCCAAATGCATAAGCTG
>NW_013955225.1:19424-19728 GCF_001266775.1 Austrofundulus limnaeus
ATGCTGATTAGTATTCCAATTTGGATGATTGGCTAAGTATACACCACCTGGACCCAAAGGGGCCTCAGAGGTGACCATTTGCAATTTATCCTGTTTTTTCTTCTCAGAAGCCTGGTCTCGAGCTTTTCCCAGCTTTAGTCTTAGCAATTGAGTCTGCAAGTCCTGGACTTCCTGCATTTCTTTATCTGTTTTGTCTTTTGCAACCTGGAGATGATGAACAAGGTGTTTCTCCCACACTGGAGAATCACTTCCTGGAAGGTCAGGATTATCACACATTCTCTGTTTCACTAGAACTGGAACACCT
>NW_013955226.1:0-1358 GCF_001266775.1 Austrofundulus limnaeus
CTTGACCATCAGTTCAGACTAAGAGCTAACCACTAACAAATGCTAACTACAACCAGTACAAAGAGGTACTCACAGTGAAGTTTGTGTTGTTGTGTGCTCACACAGAGTCGAACAATATGTTAAAGGTGAATAAGTCTTTTCAGACTTACACATGGGTAGGCCGGACCATTCATGTGACCTTGTAAATATCTCCCTTTTTCTTTTGTTTAGCTAAAGTTTTTGCATGTACACCTTTAAAGAGAAATGAAGAGATATTTTGAGTGAGATTTTATTTTGCTCCGTAGAGGATGAATAGTAAACCAGTAATGTTAGAAAATCACTGTTAGAATATTAGCTTAGCAATTTTTACCTGTAAGTCAACAGACTTTTTATACATGCATGTTTTAAAACCTTAAGGTTTCATTTTATTTGTTTTGTTCACTAGGAACTATATGCTAATCGCTAGATACCATTTAGTTACTGAGCACCTGATGTTTTTCCAATACATTGTGTTCACATGCCAAGCTCCAGTGACACCATCAGCCCTCCAGAGGTCAACATCAGCTGTCTGCAGAGGTCAAACCAACCAGCCTCCAGCTCTCATCATCAGCCACTCCAGAGCTCAACATCAACTACCTGCAGCAGTCACCTCGCACCACTCCAAAGGACAAAGACAGCCCTGCCTCACTAGGACAAGCTCTCATCTGGTATGGAATTAACCCTGACCTGTTTTTTTTTTTTTGGATTACCGACTTTGTTCTATTGTTTGAAGAGTGCTCCAGAACTAAAGGACAGATCCCTGACACCAGGACATGAAGGATGTTCATACCTCAAGAAGCAGGAAAACCTCACGTGATTATAAACAATTAACTTTTCAGTTCATTGTTATAACAGGGGGGATTTGTAGCGGTTTCCTACCTCAATTTATGATGGACACAACTTGTTGTTGTAGCAATAACTTGGATTGGAATGTCAAATCCCAAACTTTGTTTACCTCAAGACTTTGGCCAAAGCATTATTCTGTCCCATGCCTACTGAGAGAATAGTGATTTGATCATTTACCTCTAAGCATTGTTTATTATCTACAAGTGGTAAGATAACACCAGGATGCGACAGAGACCTTCTGTTGTTTGAGTACGGTGAGAACTCTTTGATGTACTCAAAATGGCCGCTTATCATACAGAACTCAAAAGATCTTCGCAGACACGAAGTCTAGCAAAACGGGTCTGCTAGTGAGAAAGCCCTTTTTAAGCCAGACCCCCTGGTGATATATACCACTCAGATCTACATCAAAGACATTGTTTACATACCACCTCATTTATGGTATTACAGCATCCCCAAAAGACTGGTTTTATAATTACACCACTGATGTATGTTCT
>NW_013955226.1:2304-9042 GCF_001266775.1 Austrofundulus limnaeus
TATATATATACTGTAAATATATATCACGGTTGGAATTATCAAAGGTTTTTGACACCTGAGAGACACCGTAGCAACTCCTTTGCATTTGGAAGCGGGGGGTGGGGGTGGGGGAGGACCAGGGAGGATGATTCAACCACTCAACCACTAGATGTCACTGAAAACAACAAATCCTACACACTGTGCCTTTAAATGTAATTTCATTGTGCTCTGTGCAATGACAATAACAGCATCATCATTTCACATCAAATTTATGCCCACAGGCCTTGAATTTGAGTGACCAACAACCACATTTACAACACAGCTACGGAGACTCCTGTTTGTTAAGTTAATAAATTGTTAAATTGACAATTTATCTTGTTTCTTCAGAGGTCAATCATTCAATCCAATAAAAGGACACCAAACAACAGTCAACAGCAGACAGGTTTTCATGAACACAGCCCACATTCTCAACTCTGCTCAACCCGCAGATGCATTTACCTAACAAATAAAAAAAAAACTTTCATATGTACAACATTTTTGCCAAGAAACATTGTGACAACAAAAAGGTAAATGACCAAACACAAATATCCTTTCTTTTTGTGCTAAGCTTAATAAAACCTATTGTAACAAAAGTCAGTTCCTGCTGCAGTGGCTGCTGATCAATGCTGAATTGTGGAGCGCCTCCCCCCTTAACCCTAATTATCTTTAAAGGAAAACCTACTTCATTGGAATCTAAATCAGACTTTATGCATCTCTGCAGGGAGATAACATTAAAGTGCTTAATAAAAGTTGCAACTGTTGTAAAATTATGCGACTGCACAACAAAGAGGACAAATTAGAAACCTGAATACGCATTTGGTATTTAGTCATCATTAGCCTTTGGCTGAACACGCTCCAATTGCGAATCAGAATTATTTTAATTTTGGGAGACATTGTCTAAAATGAAAACAAACAAATCAACAGCCCCGAGCTTACAGCTGTGCCCTCAGGAAAGAGCAATCATTTGAATATGTTTCATGCACAGGGGAACCCTCGGGGCCTTCTAAGCCTTCAGAGAAAGATTAAAAAAATGTGTACATATAAAATGTTGTGTTAAACTTTTTTATTTATTATTTAGGTTGTAATTTCTTTTATATTCTTTAAGCTAGTTTACAACTGAGCAAGAAACTTAATGAATTTTGATTAATTAAAAATTATTATCTGATCAGATATTTTAATAGTCTCCAGGCAGAAACTTGTTGGAAGGTGCCTCCTCATTGGTTAGAACTTCCCTGACAACAGAAAGCTTGGCTGTGTCAAATGCCCTGCAGGATGAGTTTGTTTTTGAACTGACAAAAAAGTTAGCCAATTACATTGTGATGCAATGTGGGCGGGACCTAGAAAAGTTGTGCTAAACCTTCAGGAAGGCCTTTAGACTGTTCTGGGACAGGTATCTTTTATAGGCGATCTTTTGCAGAGAGCAAGATTACATTTCAAAAGAAAGACCAACTCCAGCAGTTAAACTGGCAGAAAACAAAAGGCATTAAAAAAAACAACGTTTAACATTATCATAAATTTATAAGGTTTTATTATTGTAGTCGTTTTTCCATTCGTTTTTTCAGTCTGGGTATCCAAAAACAATTCATTTTCATTGTTGGAGCTACATCATCACCCTGTGTTGTTGCTGGATTTATTCATCTGACGAGGTCAGCTCAGTGGCACATCTCTGCAAGCTACCGTGAAATTAAAACCTTTCGGGGTGGACCTTCAGCTGGTTGAGCAGCGCCATAACCAGATTCTGGCTCATAATAAGGTCAGGGGGGGCGGTCACTGAACGTCTTGTTAGTGTTGTGTTTCTGGGTAAGCAGGACGACACGATGAGGGAACGACTCCAGGGAGGACTGCTCAGTGCAGCTTCAACACGATGGAACGTTTCGTCCTCTTTGGTTTGCTCTGTGTTTGAATGGAGGCAGGAACTCCTGCAGGTCCTGCTGTGGAGAAGATGTGGTTCATCCCGCTGATGAACTCATAATGTTTCCTTCAAGCTTGGAGTTTGGATTTCTCTTCTCATACATTAACTTTTCTTTTGCATTCTGTGAATTAGGAAGTTTAATTAGTTTTCTTTGCTCTACAATATTTTACCACCATAGAGAAAGAAAACAATCAGTTTGTCTACATCTAACCATCATGCATAAAGTTGAACCACCCTGCAGTATCAGAGCATGTGTCACGTACCAGCAGCTGCATTTTGTATTTGTTGTTGTCTAAATAACTTGTTTTGTGGTTTGATGTTCGTGTTTATGTTTATGGCATTACATGAAGACTTCATTGTGTATTTAAACACAACCTGTAAAATAAATAATCCACACTGAAATTGTAGTTGTTCTAAATCAGGGGTGTCAAACTTATTTTCATTGAGGGCCACGTGAGCGTTATGGTGCCCCTCAAAGGGCCAGTTGTAATTACTTCAACAATATGTGTGTAACTAAACACAAAACGCCACATTCCTGACTGAGCACCACTAACAAACAAACAAACAGCTAAGCTCTACATGCTATTTCCTGTCTATAAACAGTGTTTTACTATGGGGTCACTGTGGCAGAGTGGTTAAGGGAGTCGTCCTGTAACCGCCTTGCCTTCTGATGGTGGTCAGAGGGTCCGGTGGTGCCGGTGCATGGCAGCCTCACCTCTGTCAGTTCGTCCCAGGACAGCTGTGGCTATGTTGTAGCTCCCCATCATCAGTGTGTGAATGAATGTTCACCTCTCTTATTTATTTTATATATGAATGATTGTCACAGCCAGTATCCACAGCCTCACATTTTATAGTTTACTGATGACTCTGTTAACCTGTCTCTTCTCAGCAGGGATGACCCTGACCATGGGCTGGTGGTCAGAGACTTCACTGAATGGCGTGAGTCTTCGTTTTTAAAGTTAAATGTTTCAAAGATGAAGAAGATGGCCATTGATTTTAGGAAAGACTCTTTGGTTGCCACTCGTGTGGTTATTAATGGTGAAGCTGTTGAGGTTGTGTACCAGTCTAAATATCTGGGAACTGTTCTGGTTAATAAACTGACTTTTGACGCTCATGTGGATTCACTTTGTAAGAAGGCCCATCAGAGGATGTATTTTTATCGGAAGCTCTGTGGTTTTGATGTTGATTCTACTTTTATGAGAATATTTTATTTATGTTTTATTGAGTCTCTTTTAAGTTTTACTTTAATCTGTTGGTTTGGAGTTTTAATATGTAAGAACAGGAACGAACTCTTGAGTATTGTTAGGATGTGCAGCAGAATTGCTGGTAAAACTCTGCCAAACTTCCCTGACCTGCACAAGGTGAGGTCAGTGAAAAAGGCCAGACTGATTCTGCCAGACCCTGATCACCCGCTCCATGGTGAGTTCAGGCTTCATAGAACTAATAGATTTAAAAACTAATTTATCCCTGCAGCAGTCAAGTTTCTTAATGAATATTTGTGATATTCTTTGTGTTTGTGTATGAATGTTTTATTTTTTATATATTTATTTATTTTTTGTCTGCTGATTTTGCAACAAATTACCCTTTGGGATATTAAAGATTCTTGAACTTGAATTTAAAGCACTTGTCTGATGGGATTTAAAAAGGTGCTATATAAGTTCAGGCCATTTACAATTTAATATGTTCTCTTACTGTAAAAACAGGAAAGTAAATGGTGAAAATGCTGCAAAACAGAGCTTTTACATGGCAAATTTCACTGATTTTTGGTTACTTGTGAACTCTGTGCACCTCTTCCTAATTGTAGGGGTTTCCTACCTCGATTTATGATTTCTGATGGACATAACTTGTTATGACTGTTTGGGAAAAGAGTCAGATATATTTTGCAGACTTCTGTTAAGGAACTTGCATGATCCTTTCTTCAAATTAACATATCAACTGGTATCATGGCGCCTCAGAAGAACATCAAAGGGTTGCATTCACACCTTCCAGCCAACCCCCAGAAGGACAAGCCTTGTCACTCTCTTCAAAAGGAAAGGTTGTTGTTAACAGTGCCTTGCCAGACTCCTCTCAGCATGACTAAGAACAAAGGATCCCACACCTTAAGTAAATAAAGAGGGAAGATTGACTACTCTGTTCTTTTTAACTGTTTGCCCACTAAGAAGAGTGTCATAAATGTGTATTTTGGTGTTAATTGTTTTGATGAAATGTTTTTCTGAAAAAGATGTTTCTTTAAACTGTGTGATTTCATGAATTAATCTTAGGAAACCTTAGATTTGAATTTAACTAGATAGACATTCTTATTTGAACTGATGTAAAGCAGATGCCTTCCCCTTTAATTAGATGCAAGATAATTAAGACTAAACCACTCCCATCCTTTGTCTGAAGAACCTTGTTTTTCCCGCCAGACATTTTGATTGGTTAAAAAACTTTACCAGAGTTTCAATTGGCTGGCTGGAAACCTTGACTCCGCCCATGACAGAGGTTTTAAAAGTTAATGCACCAGATGAAGCCAGTAGTTTTTAAGAAGAGAGAAAAAGTCACCAAAGAAGGAGGAAGAAGAAGCAGACAGAGAAGCAGCTTCTAAGCTGAAAGACCCCCTCTTGCCAAAGAGGGGGGTCTTTCAGTTAACCCCGCCATTTTGACTCGTAATAGTTCGACTCAGCCCCTGAGTTTTGATTTTAAAGGAGTCAAATAAGCTAATGGTAAATCAACATCGTTTAGTCCGTTTTTCTACAAAGTGAGAATCAAATTGAGTCTTGAAGCCACTTGTGGACAGCCAGACCAAGTCACCAGAGGAAGGACTCCTTCCTGACCCACGGGACCAGTCGAGTCAACCAGGCCGACCGCCTGACGTCGAGTTCGCATGGAGAGCTGTCTGGAGAACCAGCTCCAAAGACGGCCCCCCCACAGCTGACTTCAACCTCCTGGTACCCACGCGGCAGGATACAAAGGGAAAAGGTGATACTATGTCTTGGTTAAACATAGGTGCTCAGACATAAATTTGATTTTTACTTTTGTAAGAGATTTGGTAACTAAGCGTTTTTATCGACCTGAAATAAGCTAGGAAGCCTTAGTTAAAAACAACTAGAGCTAAACAGCTTATATAAACACCTCCCTCATTCAGAGCCCTAAACACTCCTCAGTGTTTAATTCTTGTTTACATGTTTGTTTGTTTTTGTCTGTCTGTTTGTCCATTAATTTGTGATAACAAAATCCCTCAGTTACCTGGTTCAAATATGCCATTATATACATTCATTGCTTGCCATAGATTGTAAATACATTTTAATCTGTAAATAAATGGCTTGTGGAGAACTTGCCAATTTGAACTAATCTCAATTTTTCTTTGTGTCTTGATGAGATATTCCGACCTTGATAAGAGAAGAACTCAATGGGGTAAACATTATTCTGAGACTGATTACAATAAAGTTACAGTTTTTCATTTCTTTCCTGGGTCAGTATCTGATCGAATTAAGAATGTGGTGCTCCGAGGTAATAATATAATTAAATATAGTATATGTAAATATAATATATTTAATTATATCCACAAATTATCTAGTTCAGAATTCTAAACTTTAAATTACCCTACATATTTATTGGTGCCTGCCGTATGAGGCTTGCTAGCCAGGATATCATTTTCCTATATAATGGTCGGATGTTATCATTTCGCTGGGAAATTGATATATATTATGGGAAATGCAGTTTATGAATGCTGGCTTTAAAGCAGCATATGCTTGGTTTAATACAGTTATACATCTATGAAGCTCTTTTAGGCCACATAAAATGGTGTGGGGGGTCAAACAATGTTCAATAAGTTGCCTTCAGGCCCAGGCCTCCCTTGAGAAAGAGATATGAGTTCTCAATGGGACTTTCCTGGTTAAATAACGGTAAATAAAAATAATAAAAATAAAATAATTTGGCCCACGGGCCTTGAATTTGGCTCTAAAGAAAATTGAAGGTTAAATGTCCCATTTTCAATGAAACTGTTGTATATTCTTCTCACTATATGGTGAAATTTTACAGGCACATTACTAAGTGCTGTGTGTTCCTTTTAGAAATGTTCGAAAATATTAGTCACATTGTTTTTAGCTAACTTGTTTTAGCACATAGTTTTAAGTTTTGCTGTTTCACAGGCATGGAGCATAATCTGTGTTTGCAGGGGCCTTGGCCCCAACTGAAATATGATTGTCTGGCCCTCTGAAATGCCCCTGCCCTCTCCCTCATCTCATTCCACTAGTACTAGTGGTGTTAATGAGTCAAGTCTTCTGTTTAAAAAAATGAGCAATGTAGAAAAAGTCTTTCAACTGACAAACGATGGTTGGATTTTCTCACATGATGTGTGTTTAAGAGTATTTTATTTCTGCACAGTAAAAATGCATGTAAAAGAATGGAGGTAAGGATAATTTACTGTGCAAGCTTTTTTATTACATTACAAGTGTTTGAACATGTGTGACTGGTTAAATGTATACATCTTACTAAAACTAAGGATTTGTGTGCAAGGATGTTGAACTAATACTTGGCCCCGCTATAAAAATTGTGGCCCCTTGATGGCCCCTTACTCAGACAAATCCTGGATACACCACTGTGTGGTTGGCTACAAACACTGAGCTTGAGACTGGGGCAGGGTTGCTTGGTCTCCTGAGGTGTGGCTCTTGGTTGCTGTAGGTGGCCCCCTGGCCGGGGTGGCTGCCGGGTTCCGGGAGGTGGACGGCTGGGGGGGGTGCACTTGGTCATTGGCAGTGTGGTGGGGTGGTCATGGGTGTGGCTTCTCTGCGGCGGGGGGGTGGGCGGGGGGCCTGGGGGGGGCCGGG